>NC_050592.1:30741850-30788699 GCF_013368585.1 Megalops cyprinoides
GGCAGAGCAGCAGGTGTCATTGGCTGAAGCGGAGCGGGGGTTGCAGGCGCTGTCGGTGACGGACACGCAGGGGGGCGGGGACACCACGGGCCCCAGGGGTCACAGCAGCAGGAGACCCTCCAAAGCCGAGCGTGGCCACGCCCACTCCTCCAAGAGCAGGACTGAGGACCAGCGCCGACACAGGGGTACCGAGTACACTGCGGATCTGACACGCTGCTACCTCACACAGTTCTACTTACCACCCTGCTGTCTAATTTACCTCTACCTCACACTCTGCTGTCTGCCACACTTTGATCTGACACATATCTGTCTCACACGCTGCTGACACACTCTGAGGCCTTCGGGCTGCTACAGGAGATGTTGGTCTCTTAGGCAAAGCGTCCTTGTTTTGCTTGTGACTTTAGCGTTAGTTAACCCTCTGCGTTTCCCCCCCCCCCACTCCCTCAGAGCACAGGAACCGATCCACTGGCAAGGGTGAGCGGCGAGTGAAGGAGGCCGAGGTGGCCCCCTGTCCCGGCCAGGGCGGAGCCTCTGGCAACGCAGAGAAGAAGTGCGTGGCCCCTCCGGAGAAGGCCCCCAGCGGCCTTGAGGAGACCAGCGGCCCGTCTGGGTCCAACCCGGGAAAATCTCCCGAGGCTAGCACCAAGGTGGGCGTGAAGGGCTCCAAGGGGGGACGGCACTCCCCCGCGGGGTCCAGCCGGCCGGGAAGCGCCAAGCCCGGGACCGCCCCCGCCCAGACGGCCCCCCGGCCCGCCAGAGCGCCCACGCCGACTCAGGGCTCCCAGCTGCCTCCACGCTCCCCCCGAGCGAGGGCTGGCCTCCAGCCCCGGCCCGCCCCCGCTCCCTCCCCCTCCTCCCCTGCCCGTGTAGTTGTGGGCCCGGCCCCTGCTCCCTCCTCCCTCGCCCGTGTGGGTGTGGCCCCTGCCCCCTCCTCCCTCGCCCGTGTGGGCGGGGCCCCCGCTCCCTCCTCCCTCACCCGTGTGGGCGGGGCCCCCGCGCCGGCCCTCCTGGGCCCCTGGAAGGATGGCAGTGTGGAGCTGGTGCCCCTGGAGCTGAGGCTGAAGGTGGTGGAGAGGGAGCGGAGCTGCAAGGAGCTGATCCACAGGAAGCACCAGGCAGCCAGCACCATCCAGAGAGCCTGGAGGAGGTAGGAGAAGGGAAACACGCATGTACACTCATACACATACACTCATACACATATACACAGGCACTCATGCATACATCCACTCATGCAGATACTCTCACACATATACTACACATGTATATATAAGCAGGGGCCTGGGAACAAACAAAGGCATGTACACTCATACACGTACACACATACACGTGCGCACACATATTTATATATAGGGGCCTGGGAAAGGCTTGTACACTCATATACACACATGCTCACGACTGGTTTCACTTTTGTGTAATGTGAGGAGGAGAAGCTGATGCATGGTTTGGGCAGGGACCTGTTGCTGCTGCCCTGCCCCCTCTGTCTGTGTGTCTGTCTGCCAGCCGTACCATTGTTCAAGCGGGAGAGAATGACCCACCTGAGTGAGGGAGAGAGAGGGGAGAGAGAGATGGAGAGGGAGGCAGAAAGAGAGAAGAGCTTTTAAATTAGGGAAACGCCGATCAGTAGAGATGACCTGACGTGCCAAGGGATGGCATGTTGGAACGGGTGGCCGTGTGCGTGTGAATTATCCATTTGGGTCAGCCACATGTCCATCTGGGGCTCGCCCTCGGCCCCATGACCTTCAGGAGATGCGCAACAGTGGCTTTGCTCAAGAAGGGTGACCCAGGCTTTGGGCCTAGAGCAACGTTGGACGCCTGTGAGCACTCAGATCCTCTGTTTGTTAGTGAGCTGGGTCCTGAGCTGGGCAGCTCCAGAGTGTGCCCCATATATGGACCTGCTGGCGCTGGGGCGGCGGCCATGTGCTACACACATGTGCCCGGGCAGACTCCACCCTGCCCCCACCCCCTGCCAACCTCTGTGGTCTGGCCTCTTGCCCTCCTTCACATCAACACCTCCAGAACAGGAGGAAGGGTGGGGGCAAGGGGGGGGGTGGCAGAGGGGGTCTGGGTCTTTAATTTTGAGGCAGTTTAAGCTTTTTAACAAGAGGCTAAAAGTTCAGCCGTGCGTGCCACGGAGCGCAGTTTGCAAGGAGATGCTAATGGTTTGCACCCGGCGTCTCTGCGCAGCCATTGGTTACTGAGGGAAAAACTATAACAGCTTAACAATGTTTCCCAGGCTGTGCTGGGGGAGTGTGAGGGGAGGGGGGGGGGAGTCAGGGGGAGGGTGGGGGATTAACCCTGTCACTGCTGTAAGCGTGCCGCCATGTCTGTTGCCTGCTCCAGGTTCCACGTGCGAGGAAGGCTGAAGGAGGCTCTGGGCGGGAGCGAGGAGGGGGCGGAGTCAGCGGAGGCCACCTCACTCCTGATCCAGCTGCTGTGGGACAGGCGGTCTGCGCCGGGCCCCGCCCCCACGAAGACCACGCCCGAACACCGAGCTCCGCCCACCAGCAGGGCGGTGGGGAAGAAGAGCACAGTGCTGCAGAGCATCTACGGTAACTACATTCCGAATGGCCGACCACAGCTGAGAGACTTCCTGTTCCTGTGTGAGCGTTAGCGTATTCTGCCAAGGGGCCGTTTGACATAGGTCTGTGCAGGATGATGGGGGCTTAAGGGCAACAATGGGGACTGTTTAAAGGGACAACCAGAGAGGTCAGTGGGGACCAAAGATACCAAGAGTAGGGTGCAGCCAGAGTCATTGCATTACATTAGATTATTGTCATTTAGCAGCCACTCTTATCCAGAGCGACTTACATAGGTTGCAGTTTTATCCAGTTGGATATTTACTGAGGCAGTTGTGGGTTAAGTACCTTGCCCAAAGGTACAACAGCATTACCCTAGTGAGGAGTCAAGGACAGCAACATTTTGGTTCCAAGCCCTGCTTCTTACCAGTATGCCACACTGCTGCCCCTGCCGGCATGTACTGTTGCATACTGATCTAAGATCAGTGATGCATTTAGACAGAGCCTCACCGGCTCACCTCTAGCCTCTGAAGTCCTGCTTCACGGCCGACACGGCGAGCATCGCCTCCGCATGCGTGGTCACAGAAGGGTCTCAGGACAGGGCAGGGTCGCTGGGGTCGAGGACACCGTCTCGCCCCGGGGCTCCTAACAGCATCAGAGGGCTCAGTTGTGATTTGGGGGGGAGGGGGGTTTCCCGGAGACCATCTGATCTCTCACACGAGCAGCGGCGGCTCCTTGCAATAACAGCAGATAAGCGGCTGGTTTCGGGTGGCTCTCCAGACGGAACTGACCTTCAGCAGACATGACCAGGTGATGATGGGGAGGGAGGGCTGCCAGAATACCCCCCCAGACAGAGAGACTGCTTTCAGAAGGGGCCCCCCTCTGCTGGCACCCCCTCTCCCCCCACAACCAACCCTATCCCTGCCGAAGCTCACACACACACACACATACACACACACACACACACACTTCCCTACCCCCTTCTGCCTGGTACTGACAAAGCTGCCGGCGTGAAAAGTTCAGAGCTGTCACGCCGAATGTCAGGAGGCTGTGTAGTTAGAGCTGTCTGCCTCCTGACACACACACACACACAAACACACACACTCTTCTCTCTGACACCTGCAGCAGGTCGCTGGCCCACCTGGCCTCATTCAGTATGTCAGAGCTGACCCACATCTTCCATGTTTGCAGTGCTGTTGTAGTGACGTGTGTATGTTTGTGCATGACTCTGTGTGTGTGTGTGTGTGTGTGTGTGTGTGTGTGTGTGTGTGTGTGTGTATGTGTGTGTATGTGTGTGTGTGTGTATGCAGGGGGATCTCAGGCCAGGAGGGGGCGCCCCACCAGGAGTGCAACGCTGAACTCACGCAGTCACTCTCAGATACTGCTGGACCTTTCTCTGAGCACCAACACACAATGTGAGTATGACACACCCTCACACACTGTATCTCACACAGACACACCCTCAAACACAGTCTTACATATATACCCTCAAACACACTATCTCACACACACTCAAACACAGTGCATCATGCACACTCTCATACATGCTATATGACACACATACCCTCAAATACACAGTATAACATGTACACACATATGCACACAGCCACATCCACAAATACATAATATGAATACGACACATGCACTTTCAAACTTACACTTTTACTATGAGAGACTGCCTCAAACACATGCTGTGTGTATGACACACCCTTCCCCACTCTGTTTCTTTGGCACAAAAGAAAATTAAAGCATGTAAACAATGGTATTATACTTCCTTTCAGTGCAAACCTGTTTCACTGTTTACAAGACTCCTGGGCATATCGAATGAAACCAGTTTGTTCTTTTAACGTTTTTGAATATGCAGTTTTAACCGTCTGTGTGCCTGTGAAACCCACCCACAAACAGAGAACGTAGGTACGGACTATAGCTTGTGCTTACTGTGAAGAACATCTCAACACAATCACACAGACTGGTATCAGCCTAGGCCATCACAGTTACATATACACAAAAACACACCCACACACTGATACATGCGCCGTGTCTGAGATTAGCACATCAGCGGTACTTTATGTGCTGTGGTTGCTGTCGGCGACCTGCCGTTTATTTCCCAGTGAGCAGCATCCAGTGCGTCCACCTTCTGGAGTCCGTGGGCCAGGCCAGGCAGTTCTCCTACCACATGAGACCCCACAGCGCCACCCAGGGGCCGAGGGGCAGAGGCAAGCACTGACCGTCTGCCGGGCGGCCCGCGCCGTGTGCGTTACCCTCCTGCACTTCCACAGAGGCACTCCTCTTTACAGCGGTACACTCCAGGAGAAGGGTACGGGCAAAGGCTGGGGGGAGGCACTGCCGGTCCACCAAGGCTGCAGCAGTTCTAATGCCATTGGCAGCCAGTTCAGAAGAAGAGGCCGTGTAGGCAGTCCAACCATGAACGTGAGGTAAAGCGGGCCGCACTGATGAGATCCGATCAGGAACCGAAAAACATGACCAAAACTCAGAAGCACAGCCCTATTGATGTCGTCCTCATAGAGCGTAAGCCACTGACCTGAACTGACTGGTGACTGGTGTCTAATGTGCAATGTTTTATTGAGAGCTGGGTTAAAACCAGATTAAAACCAGAACCCCACAGTCCCTGCCTGCCCCAGGGAGCCAATGGGAACAAATATGAAAAACGGCACACTTTCAAGCTTCAGTTTGTGTTTTAATGTAATGGAATGTGTTCTCATTTTGACTCTGTTGTCATACTACACAATGCCAAAAAGTCCAACTTGAGAACTTGCACTCCCTACATCACTGCTCAAGAGTACATCTCCTGACACCATCTCCTAACAAACAGCTGTATACATTTACAAAACATTTTTAAAGCAAAGTTTTGATTTTTTTTTCCGCCCCAATCTTAATATTAGTCTATTTTTATACACGGTAAACATATTTTAAACGTATGTTTCCATTTCAGCATGCACTTCTGCACCTTTATAACTCTGCCAGGTACACGGTCGTTAAGGTTGGTAACTGCGGCCTGTATTTTTGGCTCTGTTGGTTCCACACCTCAATTATTCATTTTGCTGCAGACTGGGCTCTGGTCCAGTGACGGCTCTCGCCGGCCTTGTGAACAAGCCACGCTGATGTCGTCGTGACAACACCAGAGGGCGGGGGGGTTAAATCCAGACACGGGTTTGCGCAAGAGATGACCTTTCTTCTCGCGCACGGAGCGCGGTCGTCCGTCAACACCAGGTCATACACCTGTCCCACCTGCACCTGTGATACTCAGTGTCTATCTGCAAGGGATCTCTGTCTATGGTATGCGCGTCTGTTCAAACACCTTATTTTTGCCTGCCAGATTGTCTGTACAACCCTCCCCCAAGAGTTATTAATAATGTTATTCCCCAGGCTAGTAGTCACTTGATTTTCTAGCTTGAAGCCACAAGAGTTGCCATTCAATCATGCCATGTTTCCAGCTTTATTAGAAGGTGTAGCAATATTTATTCATGGTACTTTTGTATTGATAATTCAGGGTATATCTATATTCTGTAGCCAATGTTGTGTCTTATATCCTGTTTATGTATATCATTATTCTTGCACAGATTTTACTGATGCTTATTTAGTGAGACCTGTCAGTATTTATATGTTCAAACTTATAATGATGAATGTCAAGGTCTGCCGTTCACTACAGTTCGATTGTCACAAGTAATTTGCAATTATGAACGAATACCTCATAATGCTGTTGTGCATATTCTTGTACACCTTTTATATACCTTTGCTTGAATAAATCCAACATTGCAATGAAAGAATTTACTTAGATGCATTTTATTTAAAAAAAAAAAAAAAAAAAACTGTTCTGTCAAGGTTTTCCAATAAGAAGAAATTGTTGCTGTTAGATAGCTGGACGACTTCATTACAAAGAATGCAGAAGATTGTTTTCCATGTAGGGACAAACGCAGAAATGATACAAAAAGGCATGACTTCTACAGGACCTCCTCTGCACATGCTCAGAACACAGCACCAGCAGCAGGGAGGAAAAGGGCGGGCTGGTGAACGGGAGGCAGGAGTCGAGGGTGTCTGATGTTTCGGGTGTAAATCCAGGGGGCGGGAGGAACTGAGCTTCCCCCACACTTCGGCAGAGGAGACGGGAGGGGGTCAGTAAATGTCCCGGAGCCCCAGGTTCCCGCGGTGCGTGGACAGGGTGACGCTGTAGCAGTACAGCAGGTCAGTCAGCCACTGCTCCTGTGCCTCCCCCTGACAGTAGCGCTGCACAAACAGAGGAGAGCCATCAGGACACAACCAATGAGAGCACAATCAATCAAGACAGAACCAATCGCAGCACAGCAAGTCAAGGGAGCATCCAAAGAGAGCACAGACAATCCAGGGAATGCCCAATCAGGGCACAGCCAGTCAGAACACAGGGCTGGGGGGGTGCTTCAACTTCCATTAAATTGCTAGCCAAACTGGAAGCTAAGGAGAGGCAATTCAGATACTCCAAAAGAGACGTCTGGATGCTGTGGCCCTCTGGGACCAGGGCTTGAGTTTGCCCTACACTGAGCGTGAGGTGATTGGAGCGCAAGGCCTCATGAAACCCAAAAATAGGTTGAACCATCATTTGAGCCAACTGTACTGTGTTAGTGTAGAGACCAAAGTGCGAAGTTAGGTTGCTTCAAACAAGACAAGGGTCTGACTGCACATACTAACGCCACCTACTATGGTGATGATGAAGCCTCACCTTCCATCTTTACTAAAGCCTCTAGACGGGGTTCATGAAGCCTCACCTTCCATCTTTACTAAAACCCCCAGACGGGGTTCATGAAGCCTCACTTTATCTCTTTACTAAGACCTCTAGACAGGGTTTATGAAGCCTGGCTTTCCCGCGCTGGCGTACCGTCAGGTCCTGGATGATGTGCTGCAGGAGTGCGGCGTTGGCCAGCATGTGGTTGCGGAGCTGGCTCTGCCGCAGCAGGAAGGACAGCGTCTGGGCCAGCTGGGAGAACTCCTCCTCGCACAGGTCCGCCACGCGCAGCGACTGCAGCACCAGCCGCAGCAGCCGGGGGACGCTGCTGAGCGCCGCCAGGCACGCCCCCCGCACCGCCTCGCTGCAGGGAGGGAATAACAGAGTCTTTACCGGGGCCCTGCTGCTGGACTGCGTCCCCACTCGCTCCCTACTGATCTCAGGTCTCCTGATGTCACGTACACAGTGCTGCTCATGCAGGATGGACTTGCGGACGGCTGATCTCTGGTCAATCAGGAGCGAGCACAGAGTTTGGTATACAGGCCCGTCTCACTTAGTCTGCACTTAGTCTACAGATATGTAGTACAGAATACTTACCAGACAGGGTCATCCTGTCTCAGTTTGGCCTACACAATGAATTACACATTCAAATTTAGTTTGGGGGCGTGGCTTTCCTGTGAGAACTGAGATCCAACCACAATATTCATGTATCTGCATTTTCCCCACCCTTACCCAAAGCCATATGTGACAGACAGGACAATACCCAATCAGAGACGAGTAATTCAAGTATGGACAGCCAAATATAAACAGCATGACCCTTTCCAGATGAAAGTGTCTTTAACAAGCAGTGTCAAGAAAGCAGGCTAGGCCTCACTGCCCTTGAAATGGCAACGACACTGCACCAAGGAAGAGGCGCGCTGTGGGAGAGGGGTTACCTCTTCTCGGCGTGGTCCGGGACGCCTTGCTCCTGCTCCAGCAGGCTCAGCAGACTGAGGCAGCAGTCGCTGAGGAAGCGGAGCAGCACCTCATTGGGCAGGAAGGACAGGTCCAGGAGCCGCGACACCACCCTCAGCAGCGCCGCCGCCATGCTGTCCGGCACCACCTGCAGGCCCGTCTGACCCAGAGAAACCCAGCAGCGGGAGAGGGTTAGCTGCTGAGCACAGCCCTCGGAAGGTGGGTGGAGCCACCGTGTCCTGTCAGTCACTGCCTCAAAGCGCTATGATTGGATCTAAACAGTGAGTCACTGACAGCACATGGCAGCTTCACCCACCATCTGGTGGTTGAGGCCTCCCTCTCCTGTCACTGGAAAGCAGCAGCAATTGTGTTATCTGCCGCTAAGCTGGTTATCACCCACAACACAATAGTACTTGCTGTGGATACTTTATTACATCAAAGGGGAGGAAGGACAACACAAATAGAGGCACATAATGTCACAGACTGAGACAGTCCAACTGGGTCCCAGGAAATATAAATAACATGTTGAGCTGCTTCACAATACTAGTAAGTCACTGACTTAATAAATGCAAGTTCATGGTTTTCCCTGCACATACTATAACATAGGATCTCAAAAGCATTACAGTACAGTTCATATTCAAACTATTACTAGCAGTAGCACTATTAGTATTAGTAATGGAAATGATAAAACAATATAAATTGACATTATTCAGATAAATAACAATGTTCCATTCTAAATACTTAAAATATCTGAACTGAAAAAGAACTGCATTGCCAAATCAGATTCTTCAGTGGTGACACCATGACCGTTTTGTTTTCACTGGCCTAATTTCAGTTTTTCTATGTCACCGTTGCGATTCTGCGGCGTCCTTGCGGCAACCGAAAGCAAAACCGAGGAGCTCGGGGGTTAACATCAAAGAGCAGCTGAAGGACCGACGCTCTCGAAAAGGGTGCTGAAAATCGTTGTTGTGGTTTTCGTATTTTAAATGCGAGGCCATAGAGAAACAAAAAAAGTCCCTTCATTAACGCTTGCTTGCCGAAAATGTCGGGACTTTTTCCACGTACCACCCCCCCCCCCCCCCCCACAAACCCACCCCCACTCTGAACTTGTATTTAAAAAACGTTCACAAAACAAAACACGAAGCCGCAGCGGCCCTCAGCCTCAGCGGCCCTCAGCCTCAGGGCCTCCTCTGTCCTCCTCTGACATCAGGACGGACTCACCAGGTTCTTGCAGATGGCGTTCTGCAGAACGTCGAAACACTGGGAGCGGGAACCCACGGTCTCCAGGCAGTGGCACACTTCCTGTGAGGGGACGGATGGACAGACAGACAGCCGTCAATGGTGTGTCCCTGGAGTCCAGGTGCAAGTACCTGGCTCCAGAGCCAATAAATGGCAGCTGCTATAGTGTCCCGTATTAGGAGGGGGGCGATTCGATGATCTTGCAGACCCTCAGCCAGTCTGCCTCCTTGTGCATGCTTAGCAAACAGGATCCAAAGTGGGGTTCTTAACATCATATTAACTAATTGCAACCAAGACAATTATTTGCATGGGTATCAGAATAAACTGCCGTGATTAAGCATCTAAATGGCTGTCGATGTGGGAGATGCGCAGGCTGTACAGGACGACCCTGAGGACATCTGATAAGGCTGAAGCACGCTCAATTGGCTCAGAGACACGCACCGGCCAAATTATCGTCGGAATGCGGGGGAGTGGGTCACAGAAAGCGTCTCCGTCCCGACATCCAGGCACGCCGCTGGAGAGAAAACCAGATTACCAAAAAACAGTGCTTCCAGTGACCCCGGGTGCTATTTATACGCGGAAGGAATCCACAGACAGATCCCCCTTCAGAGCTGCAGCCACTGGGGGAACGCAGGCAGCCTCCTCTGCTCAGCCCCCCGGAGCAAAGGGTTAAAAACCCCCGGCCGGGGGACCGTGCTGCAGTAATTGGAGCTGACACTCCGCAAATTAGACGCAAGCCGAGCTTCTCTTTCTGCCCCCCTCTCACCCCCCCTGCACCGCCCCTCCCTCGCTTTTTTTTTTTTTAAACGATATTTTATGAGCACACAAACAATAAATAAGTCTGTGCGCGTGTGAGGTAACGAGGGTGAAATCGAATTACAATAATGGCATTACTCGGGGATTGGATTACAGGACCAATGAGAGCGCGCACACATGTCATTCAATTTGCCTTTTATTATTAGCCATTGACGGCCATTAATCAGGGAGGGAACGAGATTACAGGATGATTAGAAAAGCCTCAAATTATTACCTCCTAATTGGTAATAACAAGTTGCACCCCCCCCACCCCCCCAGCGGCGGTGTTGGTTGGCCTGGGGTTTGCGCTTTTTTTTTTTTTCCGGCGGATCGAAGCCGAAGCGCCCGTTTGGAAGGAGCCTGCCAAGAACGGTTGTTGTTTATCAGACAATTATTCTTTTTGTGTTGGGCTTTTTTGATGCATGCTGAATGGACCAGGGAAACAAAGGGGTTCCCCCTCGGCGGCTGTGGTTTGAGCAGAGGGCCGTGTCGGCAGGTTCACACGCGAGGCAGAGAGTTCGCTCATGTCCCAATCTGGAGGCGCTCAAGCAAGAGCGCAACAAGGTGAACCAAAGGGTTTCTCCTTGTTCCCAGCGGCCTAATGCATCTGGATGCTGCATCCCTGTACTAGGAACCTGAGGGTGAAGTTATGAGGTGACGTGAGCCCTTGGCATAACTGGAAAGAGTTAAAAAAAAAAAAAAAAAAAAAAAAAACAACCAAATCAAAAATAAACCCAAACATAAAGTGTCCAGACTGTAATCTTTGTTTAGATTTAATTTGGATTTCTTTTATCTCCGTTTCCCCATAGCAGTGCTATTAGCGGGAAAGAAGTCACTACCAAAGAAAATACAAGGAGCAGTTCCACAGTCACCAACAAAGTCAAAGGACAGGAATGGAGTCAGGTGACCTCGAGTTACTCTTCCCAGTCACCTCAGCCGCCCTGGTAAATGGCGACATCGTGCTCAGCTTGCGCCACCCACGCTGGGCTGGCTACAACCGCATCCCTCAGACCTGTCACAAAATTCCCCTCCTATGCAATTCAGGGTCAACTCTTGACTACCAAGCGGAGCCAACAACCAAGTTCCACCAAGCATCATTTTCCAAATGGCACGTTCATCATTCTTGCAGACGGCGCCAAACTGCGCATTAAAACATCGGCGGCTCTAACTCTCGACCCGGCGTCAGACCTAGGAGGGGCGCCACGGCAAACTTTTTCGGGAGTCAGAAAATGCTCCTTAACTTTCCCTTCATTAATTTCCATTTCCGTCCAACATTTCCAGTGAAAGGTGGAGGGGGGCGTGGGGGGCATGGGGTCCACACACCCACACCTGCTGGCATTCGAGCGGGCGGAACAATACGGTCTCATTAGCAGAATTAGAGCCGACGCGCTCCGCCCTTTAATAACTGTCCAGTGCGCCGCTCCCATCGCTCTCACCCGCCCGCGCCTGATTGACTCCGACGTGGAAATGAAAAAGTCAAAAACTTCGCCTTTAATTGTGGCGCCGAATTAGCGATCTTTCTTTTTACATTATCATTTCTTGTTGACCTCCCCTACCAGTCCGCCCCCCCCCCCCCCCCCACACCCCACCCCTCCACCCCCCACACCACACACCACCGCCGCCGCTACCCCCCCGGGGGCTGGGTTTTGTTCGTGTTTAATTTCCGTGGAAAAATGTCAGGCCCAAATCATTTCCAGCGGCGTTCGTTAGCATTTATCACTTTCCACAGGCGCCCTGATAACCAGGCGTCTGGTCGCGCCGGCCCGTTCTCCCCCCCGCGTTATTGAAATAAAGACAGCACCTTGACGTGCGCGCTGTGATAAAATTTCACTAGCGCGCCGCTCCCCCCGCTCTCCGTCGTGTCTCGAGCCAGCTACCTGAGGGAGGGAACCGCGCGGCCGTGTGCCGCGAATGCAAACTGCATCTCCGGACCGTCTCTCTGCAGCTGCTCTGCGCACCGGCCGATCTCTCATTTCTGTGCATTTCAGAGCGGTGCCTTGTTTTTTTGTGATGCCTAAATGTGGAGTGACAGAGGCCTTAGCAGGAGATGCAGGCTGTTAAAAGTCACGTTGTATGGGGCTACCCGAGTGGCTCAGTGGTCAAGGTGTCCCTCTTGAACGCATCCCACAGCCCAGGTTCAGTCCTTGCAGTGTCATCATCAGACAACAGCCAGTAGCCCACAGTAGTGGAACAAATTGTTCTGCTGGGGATAGGGTCTGTTGTCTCAGACACCCTGTGGCTTGTCATGTTGCTGCAGGTTACCTGACTGCAGCCACATCTATACTCTAGTTGGTGTTTACTTCGCTGTAGTGCGCTGGGTGACTTGCAGTGTGAAAAAGTCAGTTGCTGTGCAAGTGTGTCGGAGGATTGCGTTCCCTACACCCAGAGCTCCCGTGCAGGCTCTCAGGGTGTTGCGATGGTCTGACCAATCCCAAATCGGGATGGAAATGAGGGACAAATGCACAGTGGAGCTCTGTCTTTCAGCACCCTGCCTGTGTCTCTCTCACACAGAGTCCCATAAGTAGAGGAAGAAGAGCGGGGGTCCTGGCCCTATATAAGGGTGCCCGTCTCAGTGCCGTTCCCTGCGGCCAGAGACGAGGCTTCAGAGAGCTTCAGCCGTGCTGATTAGGAGCAATTAAGCCGAAGAGTGTCTGATTAATTAATTTGCTAATTAAGTATCGGCACCGTTTCGGCTAGACCAGGCTGGAGGAAGTCAAGTTGATGACACAGCAGGGCCCCCCTGGGGGTGGGGGTGGGGGAGTTGCATTCTGGGTGATCTGCCCTCTTTGTTCCACAGAAATGGGCAAACACTGTCAACAGCACGGTTCACTCGGCACATACGCTCGAGGTCCGACGAGGGTCACTTAGGTTGAACGATGAGCCCCCTGGCAGAGGCACTGATATCAGCCACACCCCCCTCTCATTTGATAGGTTCTTCACCCCCTTCTCTCAAAACAGGGAGTATTTCATTCTCTTCATTATAGTCGTCCTCAGTACTGCATCACCATTGGTCCCATTGTTCTTTTCTTCAGGATTTGAGAAAAGGACTGCTGATTTGGACTAACTCGCTAGAATGCACATGGATGAGGGAGCGTTTCTATGGAGTCAACTGCCTGGAGAAGAGGACGGATGTGTCCAAACAGCGGAACTGCAGGCACTAAAGGACACCAAGGACTAGGCTCTGAAACATGATCCACGGCTCTACCTGGAGCCTGAAATTCACAGAATTTTCTGAGAACAGCATGGAAATGTAGTCGAATGCACCACGCGCACATACACGTGTGTGTGTCTGTGTGTGTGTGTGTGTGTGTGTGTGTGTGTGTGTGTTGGGGGGAGGGGGGTGCCCACCTCCACCAGGACCCAGTGGTGGTTGAACTGCTCCAGCGGGGTGGGGTACAGGCTGAGGGGCGAGAGGGGCGAGGGAGGCAGTGCCACGTCCTCCCCGGCCTGCTGCAGAGTTGCCAGCTTGTCAGAGGAGAACCCTGCGCAGAGAGGGGACAAAAAAACAGCCACGCGCGTGTCATTGGGACGCACCACACTCAACACCCGTCAACCTGCTCCGCTGTCTCCTCGGGGAGCTGAGGATTCGGCTTTTCCAGAACCCCGGAGAGGGTGGCTGCGGGGAGCACGCCTGACGAGGCTTACCTGTGAGGGTGGAGAACAGGAAGCTGAAGTAGTCCACGTCACTCACGGCCACTTCCTGCCTGCCTGCCGACCAGCCGCACAGAGAGGACCTGCGATGTGGCAAGAGAGGGAGACACAAGGGGTCAAGAGGTCACTAGGAACCAATGGGCAGCTTTCACACATATCGCGAATTTAAGGACCTCAGCAACACCTGAACAAGGAGTTCAAAACGGCATATTTTTTAAATGTCTTCAACATTCAGATATTTGTTTAAAAACAGGCAGTACGTCAGTATGTCTTAATAACTGCTTTTCCTGGTGTTGCTGATCTTGAAAAACATTTCTTATAAAATACTGAGGTTAGTGAACACACATGCAAGGTCCCTAAAATGACTCTCAATATAAAACATATTCAATGAAAAGTAGAACAGCCACTCATAATGTAAATGCCATTCGTTTTAAAGGACAACTTGGCCTTTCTCTGTCATAAAAATACAGGTTGACACCTCCAGGATTGTGCCGAATCACGCTAAATGCCAGCAGTTCGGCAAGGCAGGAGTTTAAAATCTGGGTCAAGCTAAGATATTCCACAATTCTAGAAATGGCAGCTTCTCCGTGTATGTTTTCAACTTTGGGGGAAAAACAATACTGTAAAGCCTCTCTTGCAATAACAGCGACAACGTCATGGAGGACATCCGAAACCTCAAAAACTGGCGTAAGCTTTGCGACAGCGAGCTTGAACAGTAGCGTGCTTTTGAGTGCTTTTGAAAAACATGAATGCCCTTGCTGTGGTAGGAATGGAACAGGAACCGAAGTGGGGGGTGAATCGAGGGGGGGGGGGGGTGAAACAGGACACTTCCACGAGGCTGAAGTAAATTGAGGATTCGGTACAGAGGCAGAGGTCCTGCACACGCTAATTCGGCTTTCAGGGACGGTGCCAAACCACAAGGCCAGAGCGTGAATGGGGAGCGGGAGGATTAGGCGAAAAGCGAGCCGATCAATTCCCCCTCCCCCCCGGGGCCATATATGCATGTGGATCTGAGGGGCGGGGCCACACTGCTCCCCTCAATGGAGCCCTTCCCGCCGGCTTGCGCCAGGACCGCGGCTGCTACGGTTACGGCCGGGCCTCCGCCGCCCACGCCGCTGCGTTTCTCCCCTGCTACGCCTCGCCGCTGATCCGCTCTCGGATTACGGCGGGATGCATCTAATAATGTCAGTCTAAATTTAAACCGTGACCCGATAGCGCCTCCCTTTCCTCCGAGCGCAGGATCACAGTTTCAGGGCGCCGCGCGTGTCACGTATGACGCGGCGTATGACGCAGTCGGGGAGCGGCGATGTGAATGAGAGAACTGAGACGGGTGTCTTACACACACACAGTACACACGCACGCTCTCAAACTCTCGCGAAGGGAGGGACCAACAGAACAACAAGCCAAAGGTGGAACACACTACCAACAAAACCACGGTGAACTTTTTAAGTACAACTACAATCATGGGGTTGAACAAATATTTGTGAAGATGGCAGGAGGTCACAAACACCGACCCCCTTCTTTTGATGTTGAGACAATGAAAGGCACAGACTCATCCTCAGGGAGGCCACTTTCCATGGAATGACTTAGTGATCTAGTGAGTACCTGTTATATCACCACCCAGCCTCTCTGTCTAAACTGATTTCACGTATGGACCCCAGTCCGCTTTTATGGAAACTAGAGGAATGAAACCAATGGGAAGTTGCCCAGCAATGTGGCCATTTAGCTGCTTGGTATCTTAAACCAAACTGTTTCTGGGGATCCTTTCTGAGTGTTTCTTACCTTTTCACAAAAACTTAAAAGTGGGATTAGTCAACACTGGTACGTCTTGAGCTTTTAATTTTTTTACTGTTACATACATGGTGCAGATATGGAGCAGGTCAATGCTACGGAGTAGGTTCGTGCTTATTTTTTCTCTGACAGGATTTGCAAAAAAAGGGGAAGCAGAGACCTATTTGCACCGGGCAGGCAAATGAGGACGTCTTGCTGCTTCTCGTGACACCCGCCCCGTTACCCAACGCAGACACACAACTGGGTCACAGACCTCAACTGAAAAAGGAAGGGGGAAAAAAAAATTTTTTTTTTTTTTTTTTAAACGTTTATTCAATTTTTTGTCCCTAATTGAGAGCATGGTCTGCGGGTGGATTTACACAACAGGCTCCGGGACACGTGCAGGTTGGCTGATATCCTCTGTCCCATCAGAGCCAGCTTCCCAAAAGGCTCCTTTGTGCTTCCAGAAAGGCCCTCTTTCATGCCCCCCCCCCCCCCCCCACGCCCCCACCCCCCCCTCCACACCCTGGTTTGTATAACAGTGCCCCAGTGACATGGGCACAGCGTGGGGGTCACCGCCCCTCCCCCCTGCTCCTCCCTCCTCTGTGCGGTCGGCGGATTACCTCACGGAGTTACGCAGAGAGGGACAGATGTGGTCGGCGCATGGCGCGCTCTGACTCGCGGCCAAAGAGAGCCGAGGCCTGGCGCCCGCCCGGGGCACACTGAAACAACACAGAGACCATGGCGAAACGGCAGAACATCGGTTTTCCACCCTCCCTCTCGCTCCACAGCCGTGCTGAAAGAACTGGTGAGGAAGGCCAGGTGGGAGTTTAGTCAGGCTGTGCAGAGGCCATCCTTCAATCCCCTCTTGGACAGAATATTCTGGAATACGACCAATATCACCGTGTGGATAGTAATATTCCGGAATTCCACTGGGTGGAATATCATTGTGAGGACAGTAATATTCCAGAATTTTACTAGATTGAATATCAGTGTCTGGACAGTGACATTCCAGATACTTCAAGATTATGAGACCTTATGTTACATAAGGTACAGGCTCACACCGGAGCCTGAGGGGACAAAAACAGCCACACGGAGCCAGAGACCTTTGTTCATTCCACAATGAATACCAGTGCAAATACTTTACGTGAATCTTCCCTGTGGTCTCCTTGCTCTATGCACTAAGAAGACAAGTGCTAATGAAGGGAGGGCTGTTGTGAACGGTAAAAGGATCTGTCCTCCACGATAACACTTTCACAGACTTTTTCGTCTCTTCTTCATTCCAGCCAGAGTCTCTCCACGTTCCAGCATGCTCAGTTCAACTGCACAGCTCAGCAGCCAATGGGAAACCTATCAGATACTAGAAACCAATGACACCTTTAAAAAGTCACTCCTCCTTTACAAACTACTGAATAATACCTGCCATGCAGCATGAAGGACGTGTTTATCCGAATATACGGAACGGCCAAATCGATGTGTGGCAGATTCTGGGAAGCTTTGTAAACAAGTAGCCATCGGTCCTCTGCTGAAATCTAAACGTGTCCGAGCACCGAGAGAGTGATGAGGGCTTAACCTGCTGCTGAATCTGACTGCTCTTTACACAGTTTTCAAAGGAGTCTTGATGCTTGAATCCGACTGCTTTTTTTTTTTTTAACAACGTGACACATTTTGACCAAGGCATTGAGCTTCACGTCTTCGCAAGCACTGGGAACGATCTACATTTTAGGTATTAAAAAATGTTAAATCATGTAATAGACCTGATGCAGCACTTATTGTGCCGTTTTCAAACCCCCTCCAATGTATAAAGCTAAGCAAGTGACAAAAAACCTCTGGACAATGGCATACGCACTGGGCAGATGTCATGTCATTTTGCTTTTGTTGTAGGTTGAATTGTGAGTTTCCCCCAACATAGTCCTCAACACTACACACCACATCCACACAAAACAGCACTAATGACAGAGAAGCTGTGGTTGGGGCAACACTGCCCTCTAATGGCCATCTGGGGTACAACAGTGTCACCGCTGCCAGGGTTGGCTACCCCAGAGGAAACCAAAGAAGTCATTGAAGTTGTTTTACACGGAACGCGAGATGTTTGGAATCGGATGCCCCCCCGGCCATCGCTCTGCGGCTGACATTAGATCAGATGTAGATTTGAGGGCTAGGATCAAAGGGATTACCCAGAAGTCCCCGCTCTCCATACCACAGACGTCACAAAGGCATGAAGCTGAGGTGACCGTGTCAGTAAGACCGGGGAGAGACCAGAGAGACCCTGGGGGCAGGGGATGCAGTGGAGAGGGCTGCGGACAGTGCGCCATTCAGTCACCCCTCTTCGTCACGCACAGACACGCGCACATTCACACACGTATGCACGTACGCACCACCACCGACATGCGCACATTCATAAACATACGCTCACACGCACACACACGCTCGACCTACAGCCCCAGGCTCCCATCATGCAGTGGGCCGCACCCATGCACATGCTGTCAATCACACACTTGCCACTGGAGATGCACTAATGCAAGAGGGGAAGAGTGGGACACCATGGGGAGAGGTGTGGGAGGTGTGGGAGGTGTGGGCGCCCCCCCCCCCTCCCCCCTCCCCCCTCAGATTCGGGAGAAGACAGAAGCATCCTCACATATGAAATGGCTCAAAGCATTTTACCCTGCATAGAAGACCGTGCTTTCAAACCGCTCCTGTTCTCTGCTACATATATGACCACACACACACACACACAGCCACTCAAACACTCTCCTTCACACACTTAATCTGGAATTGGCGCGCGGCGGGAGAGTGAACTACAGTGGAATTGCTTATCCGGTGTGCAAACAGTCCACAACATGACAAAATCGATCGCTCGGCTGGTGTTCTGCTCACCGGATCAATGCAGGCTCTTTTTCCACTCACAGGTAACACACAGTCAGGACATACTTCCTATGCAACGTTAGGTCTCTCTCACACACACACACACACACACACACACACACGCGCGCACACACGCACACACACGCACACACACGCACACACACGCACACACACGCACACAAACCCTGTGTAAGGCACGATGTAGAAGACAGAGGGAATATAATCCTCACACATGCAATCTTCACCCCTGTAATAAACACCAACATCTAAAAATCAATGGGCGATTTTGGCAGCGCGGAGAAAGATGAGGGTTTAAAATACTATAAACGTCAGGGCCGGTTAGACTGGTCTGAACTCTCAGGGCGCTGTGAGTGAGCGCTTTGTTGAGGGCCATTACGGCTCAACAAGTGCGTCCAGTCACAGCCTAATGGGAGAAATTGGACAACAAGGGCCCGTGTGCGGCTCCGCATTGATCCCGCGCCATGCCCCTCGCCGCTCCCTGATTGGGCCAAATTGTTTGATTCCATTAGCAGGGAAAACTCGCCGGCTCCTGTCTCCTCTCGGTAACCGGGGACGACAGGCCCTCCGCTAAATTCTCCAGACAGCTGGGAGCTCCCGTCTGGAGTCCCGCTCAGTGCCAACCACCACAGCGCCTGCCCGGGGGGGGGGGGGGGGGGGGGGGGGGGGGGAGGTTCTCCAGAGAAATGGAAACGCACCTTTTTCTGTGCCTGGTTATGTAAACCTGTCGTGTCTGTGTCACTGTGTTGAAGGCCGGCTGATACACTAATGGCTTTGAAGTCATGTGTATGATGTGTTAAAATGACTGAAATATCACACTCCTACATGTCGACCTTTGATTAATATATATGGTACCACACGCTGTGTTTTCTGATGGCGAATGGGACAATGTTGCAGATCGGTGACGATGGGATTTTTCGGGTCAGTGGGTAGAGAGGGAGATTGGGGCAGGCGAAGGGAGAGGCGGGGGGGGGGGGGGGTCACAGGGGCGGGTGGGTTTCGGAGAGGCGCAGGTACCTGATGTGCACCAGGCGGACGAGCGAGGTGGCCAGGCTGGCGGAGACGCGGCCCGTGGTGCAGCAGCGGCTCAGGCAGGACAGCAGGTCGGCGGGCAGAAGGGGCAGGAAGTACACCAGCTGAACCAGGCGCTGCTGGGACTCTGCCGGCAACAGCACCACACTGCCCTCCTGTGGATCTGCAGAGACATCACAGCTCAGGCTACAGCCACCCCATATGACGGTCAGAAGATGAACACGCTAGCTAATAATACTGAGGACATTTTTAAATACAGTGTTAAAAACTCATCCACTTGAAGTTTCAGCATATGAAAAGTTCACATACTGATCCATGGAATACCAAAACTGTATAAAAGTGCATAGGACAACCAGAAACAAATCAAAAATAAATGAAAATTTGCAAAATTACTTCACATTATATACACATAATACATACTGACTGTGGTTTCTAACACCCTTAGCCAAAAGCAATTACCTTGTTCAAAAACTAATATGGATATAGAGCTCCCCCTTCTGACCGCATGGCCGCATTACCACAACTCCTCCAGATAAAAAGCCCACTCTGTGGTGGAGGGGAGGGAAAGAGACTCAGGACCTAGGGCTACTCCTCTTCCTGCCCACAGCAACCCCCCCCCCTCCCCCACCTCCTTTAATGATCACAGATAGAGACAAATTATCCGCTTACGCACTTTGCTGATGTCACAGCCCGGCAGACAAAAGGCATCTTGTGATGAGTGAAACGCGAGCTCTCAGTACGCTTATATCACTGCGCTTTCCTGCCGCCCGCACAACCCCCCCCCCCCCCCCCCCCAGCTCTGCCGGGCCATCTGCTCAACGTGCAGAGTGCCGGCGTTTGAGTAAACAGGGGACATGAGAGGTGAGGCGTGTGCAGACGGGCGAGGGTCGGCAGTGGTAACCCTCCCCGTCCTCCCAAAATCCACCCCTCCCACAACCACCTACCTTCCCTGTGAAAAAAAAACACCACCTAGCTATCCTGCTGCCCCCCTTCCCCCTGCCACTCTCTCTCTTTCTCTCTTCCTCTCACCACAAATACGCCCTCAGGCTGTTCCAAATTAGCAGTCCAGGCATGGAAGGGGGTGCGGAAGACTTCAACCCCCCCCCCCAAAGGCCCATAACCCAACTGCACTACTGTTGGGGGGGGGGGGGGGGGTGGCTTCCAAAAAAGCAACAGGCTTCTTGTTGACGCAATTCTCACGGACCTTGATGCCCCCTGGAAGTTTCAGCTGATATCCCTGTCCAGGTGACCTCCCACACATTTACTTGTGTGGGCCTTCCTTTGGCAAAGGGACAGACTGCCTGGGCTGCATGACGCTTCAGCCATTTAAGGACATATTCTGAGTACCAAATCAATGTTCACGTCATGCTAGTACATCTTGACAAACATTAAGCAGCTAATGAAGACGCTTAAATGTGTGTCCTGTTTAGTCTGAGAATTCTGCACTGTTTGCACAGAAGAAAAATTTTCCAAAACGCTGGCGTTTCTTTTGTTTACAGTTGGATTCTCCCTTTATGCACAGTTTGGAAACTACTCAAGCCGTTTGCCCAGGAAAAAAAAGGATATTGTGCAAGGAATCCCCAAACTGAAGGAATACTAAACCAAGCAACTGGGGGGGGGGGGGGGGTTCCCCAGGATGCATGGCAAAAACAGTAGGTAAAAGGGCCAGTAAAATCCTACTGGGTAATGACAGGAGCCTTTCCTGCCTGGCAATTTCAATCTCAGAGTCGTTACTCAACGAGGTGGACAAACAGTTAAAACACACCTCGGGGATCTCAGGAAAACCCACCCCAGGTGAACAGTACTATGGGCATGCTCTAACACCAGGACTGTGCTTTAAAAAACTGAATAAACAAGGATGTCTGGACAGTACATTACTACTGCTGACTCGTAACTTCACAGCTCTGCTGATGGGATGACGACACCACGCTGAAGGGAGCAAAGGCAATAAAGTGCCCTCTCCCAGACACCTGCCCACCGCAGAAGCTTAAAGCCCACGACAGAAAGAGCACCTCCCTCCGGCTCAGCAAAGAAGTGATAGGGTAGGGGAAGAGGAGGACTCTACCTGGCTTTACAGTCAGAACACCTGCGACACAACCTTTAGACTGTGTATATCGGCAATACACTTTAAAACATGGTTGGTCTTCCTCAGTGGTGACATGTTAGAAGCAAAGGAGGTAGGGTATAAAGGAGCCTCATAACTCTAAACATAGACTGGGGGTTTTGCAATCCGCTGTCCCCTAGTGGCTATCACCAGATGACACAGACCAATGTGTTGCATTCCTTGGTGTGAATGTAATGAAGTACAATATTGCAATTGATTAAGTGGTACCTTATGATTTGTCCATCTCTTTTAAGTTACCCCAGAAACAGGACAGCAACACAACGTTTAACTGGTCTGCTTTCCGCCTACAACCCAGGTTACATACAGCTGCTTTGATGTCACACTATCCTAACACGTTAGTCAAATTGAAATACATTCTCCAAGTAATAACCTTCATTCTATGTCACTTTGAATTTAGCTATTTTCATCACTGCAAGCTTCTTAATAGCCCTAATAGCCTGAAAAGTGCCTGACGGCTGACAAAATTAGTTCCACAAAACCATGCTAAATCTGACTGATTTTTTTTTAAAACGCTTTCGCACGCAAGTTCAAAAATGTTTCCAACTGCCCCCCAGCGTGACATTTCATCTTGTGCACACCTGCTGTTCTATATTGGTTGTGACGTCATAATAATATTTAGAAATATAATTTTAAGAATACATAATAAGATATAAATTACACATAGCAAATATTCATATACTTTATTTTTGCTAATGTTAGCTGGAATTTTTCCGATTTGAGAGTCAGAACTGTGTTATGCTGCTTACATCGCATATGCTGCTTATGCGAATCTGCATCCAAAAATAAATAATCATTTTACATTTGTGGAACGTTTTTACGTGAAAAGCATGCATCTTAGAATGAATATTGCATTGTTGCATCACTTCAATAGGCGTTCTAATCTAATCTAATCTGACCGTACACTGAAGGGACCACTCTGGAACGATCACACCCGTTTGATCGTATGCACGAAGGGGTTAAAACTAGCCGGGTAATGCGTGCTAATAACCCTGCATCTGTAGGATCACACTCACCTTGGATCACACTCAGTGTGAGGAGCTCGTCAAGAAATCTTACAGTTTTGCAGGACGAAGAAGATAACCGCACTATGCACTACAGAGTAAAACTTTACACTGCATGGTCAGCCAAATTTCTAGAATTTACAGAATGAATCAGTACGAGATTCTGATTGTTAACAATACAGATGTCAATAATACATACAGAATAGGAAACTCACCTGTACCCATTACTCCAACTGCTGCCCTTAGAGATGACCTGAACACAGATGTGGGAGGACTCTTGGACTGACTGGCCCCGCCCCCTGTTCGTTACCACACCATACCATAGGCTTTCTTCAACAGCATAGATTCTCCCCTTTACCACAGAGTCTATTCTGTACCATAAATTCTCTTTTTTACCATAGTCTGTTTTGTACCATAGATCCTCTTCTTTATCACAGAGCCTATTCCGTACCACAGATTCTCCACTTTACCACAGATTCTATTCCATACCACAAAGTCTCTCCCTTACCATAGAGTCTGCAGGCGTGCGTCTGCAGGCTCTGCAGCAGGTCCTTGTTCTTCCACGCGGCTGCCGCCTGAACGGTCTGCAGCAGCTGCGCAGACAGGTGGGGGTTCCGTGAGCCCAGCTGCACCAGCTGCAGGGGCAGCGCAGCCAGCCAACGGGAGAGCACCTTGCTCCTGCGGGTGAGGGGAAACCAGGCAACACGGTGAGGTGAACATTCACACCCTCGGCAGAATTCTGAGCTGGGGAGGAGGGCAAAGGAGGGGTGTGTGAAAGAGGATACAGGGGGGTGTCTGATGGAGCCAAGGAGGGTGTGTGAAAGAGGGGATACGGGCAGGGTTTGAAAAGCATTTCTAAAGTCGAATCTAAAGCCTTTTCACAAGGTCTTAAAGGACAATTCACACTGCCTCCAAGGACCATAGAGGACAATTCAGTTTCCAATGGCCTTAAATGACGATTCACACTGTCTCTGAGGACCTGAAAAGACAATTGATACAGTTTCCAAAGACCTTAAAGGACAGTTCACAGTTTCCAATGACATTAAAGGGAAAGTCACAGTTTCCAACGACTTTATAGGACGATCCATACATTTTCCAAGGACCTTTGAGAACAGGTCACACCTTCATTTCTCAATGATCTTTTGTACAGCTTGAATGCAGACTCCATTCCCAATACCAGTACCAATCAGGGTAGATTTTAGCAAAAAGCTATGTGCTGAGTTAGATCCTTTTTAGATCAAGCTTTCTGTGTCCAGGCACTTTGACACACCCTGGTATGTTGGCTTGCTGAAGCTGATTTATGTAGATGACTGTTGCTGCAATTCACTAATCATTACAAATGGTAGGAGTGCCATTAGCCAAGTGCTACTTCATGCCCAAACACTGTGTTAAAGGGGAACACTTTGTGCTTTGAAATATAGGTCAGCAGTGTCATCACATTCACAACAGATTAAGATTTGCTGCACAGGGCATGTATGAGTGTATAGAGGAGGAAGAGTTTTTGCTAAATGCACAACGAGGAAAAAGAATCACATCCTGTGTGTAATGTTCAAGCTCTTTTGCAAACTTGAAACTGCCACACTCTAAACCTGGTACTTTAAAGGGTTTCAAAGAATGTGTGTGAACCCTGGAGGAGGGCTGGGTGAAACAGTAGGGGGACAGTAGGGGTGTGTGACAGAGAAAGAGGGGGTGTGTGAAAGGTACAGGAAAGGACTGATGCAGAAAGAGGGGGTGTGCGAAAAGTGTAGGAACATTGTGGTTCAAAAAGTGGGGGCATGTGATGCAGACAGAGGGGTGTGTGACGTAGACAGAGGGGTGTGTGATGCAGACAGAGGGGTGTGTGACGTAGACAGAGGGGTGTGTGACGTAGACAGAGGGGTGTGTGAGAGGGAGCGTGTTTCAGACAGAAGGGTGTGTGAGAGGGAGCGTGTTTCAGACAGAAGGGTGTGTAAGAGGGAGCGTGTTTCAGACAGAGGGGTGTGTGAGAGGGAGCGTGTTTCAGACAGAGGGGTGTGTGACGCAGACAGAGGAGTGTGTGACGCAAACAGGGGGGTGTGTGACGCAGACAGAGGGGTGTGTGAGAGGGAGCGTGTTTCAGACAGAGGGGTGTGTGAGGCAGACAGAGGGGTGTGTGACGCAGACAGAGGGGTGTGTGACGCAGACAGAGGGGTGTGTGACGCAGACAGAGGTGTGTGTGACGCAGACAGAGGAGTGTGTGACGCAGACAGAGGGGTGTGTGACGCAGACAGAGGGGTGTGTGACGCAGACAGAGGGGTGTGTAACGATACCTGGCGATGTGGGGCTGAGCCTGGTGCTCCTGCAGGTAGAGGCGGCTGAAGAAGCGGAGCAGCAGCGTGCGGACGGGGAGGGTCAGGTTCCTCTGCTGGTACTGCATGTGCACCGCCTGCAGGAGCTCCTCTGTCACCGCTGCCGGAGCACAGGAAACGCGCGTCACAGTACGGGAAACACATGGGAAACACACATCAGAGCGAGGGGAAGGCATGCAGAAAACAGGAAAAGCACGTCAGCATGCAGGAAACACACAGCAGTGCACAGGAAATGCACATTAGCGCAAGGAAACACAAGGGAAACAGACTTCAGCACACAGGAAACCCACATCTGCACATGGGAAATGCACATCAGTGCCTTGTAACCATTCATGCATGTTACACCTGGGCACTGACAGGCAAACTGGGTAATTCCAGATTGCTTTTAGTGGCTTCCTCAGCTTCCGCTGCTTTAAGTGGCCTCCCCCCCTCACCCCTGCCCGTCCCGTTCAGGCCTCACCTCTGCTCCTGTGCGTGAGCACCAGCTTCCACACCACCTCCAGCAGGGCGGCCAGGTGCTTGGAGCTCAGCTTCACTCCGCTGGACAGGGTCTCCCTCACAAAGCCCCTGATGGGCCCCAGCCACTCGGCGTCCTGCCCGCCCTGCGAGGGGGCGCTCAGCGACACCATCACCTGGCACAGCGTCAGGTTCAGCGCCAGGGGCTCCACGCTGGCCCCACCCGCCGCCCCCGCCACCTGCTGCTGCTTGGTCCTGCGAACACCAAGACTGCGGTCAGGCTGCGGTCAATTCGCAGTTACCTCATCCCTGCCCCTGTTCCAGGCCCCGCCAGCTGGGCCCGGGCCCGGGCCCATAATGCTCATCAAAATTCCACCCCCAACCCTAACCGCAATCACTCGGCCCCGCCCTCCTAAGCCCCACCTTTACCTCTTCATCTCCCCCTTCTTCTTGTGCTTTGCCACGTCCAGCAGACCATAGGGGAAGTTCTTCATGAAGTGGTGCTTGAAGTCATTTAGGTATGAGCTGCGGAACCAGGCATCCTAACATCAAGGAGAGGGAGAAACAGAGGTTTATCACAAGTCAACTCAGTAAGAGGAACAGGAGTGACATACTTTAAAGGTAAATTTGCATTGTAACTATGCAACTGCCTATCTAACTGAGAACATGCTATTATAGTGTTTCACCACACAATTATAGTTCTGTCTTCTCAGCCAGGGCTTGACATCGATATTCTGTGCTGGCACATTTACCAGATCATCCTGTTGGTGGCGCTCTGGAGTAAGGCAGCGTAGGAGCTGCAGGATGGTCAGGACTTGGTACATGAGTGACATGGCTTCAGGGCCAAGCAGGTGGGCACTGTCCGTTTTGCCCTGTTCGCTCGTCGAGGCCTCCACCCACACCTCCAGCAGCAAGGGTACTAAAGTAGATGCGA
This sequence comes from Megalops cyprinoides, assembly GCF_013368585.1. Classification (NCBI taxonomy): domain Eukaryota; kingdom Metazoa; phylum Chordata; class Actinopteri; order Elopiformes; family Megalopidae; genus Megalops; species Megalops cyprinoides. The sequence goes on from NC_050592.1 coordinate 30,768,251, forward strand.
ATCCTCTCACGGTCTCTGCTGACAGCAGCCCTTCCGCAACTCCAGCTCCAGGCTCTGTTTCAGGCCTACAGTGCACACACATTCACACAGAAAGACAATCATTTCTTTCACATTCAGAAGCAAAACTTGGTAGTAATCAGAAAAAAAGTTACACCAATAACTGATAGTCTAAAGATAACCTTTAGACTATCAGTTATCAGAAATTGACAGATTCCTTTTGAAAAAGAAGGATACTACCTTCAAGCAGTACATCCTTGACTTAAATTAACTTAAATTTACTTTGGACGACACCTTAAGTCCACCATACCGAGCCTGAGTCACAGGCACTGAACTGCGACATGCTCTGAGGCTCAGACTAGATAACCTCATGCTTTAGAAGGTGCATTCCTTTATCATTTGGGTTTATCATCATTTTGTGTGACATAAAGCCGCTAACGGCAATGGAAACTGACTGTGATATAAACTGAGAGAAATTAGTGCGACCGAGAGACAATGTTTCAAGTCGCACACTTATCATCTTGCTCTTCAGACTTCTCTGCTTTTGAGACATGTGTAGTGAGTTGTGCCCTGACTGGGAGGCTTCTGTGGGTGTGTAAATCTGTTAGGGTTCCACAGTCGTACCTGAGTCTGAAGGAAGATATTGCTGTGGGCTGAGCGCCGGAGTTCTCGAACACCTGCAGACCGCCCTTTTTGAGCGTGTGCTCCGCCCAGGTGAGCTCCAGCGGGGTCACACCACAGCGGCCCTTCTCCTCTCCATCCAGGAATCCCCCGGGGGTCCCCCTCTCCTCCGACGGCCGCTCGTCCACCACGGCCTGCAGGAAGCACCCCAGCCTAAGGGTGGGGGGCGTGTGAGACAGTCACAGGTAAGGAAAAAGCCAAAATGCTGACATCTTATCACCATATATATTTTATATATGGTATCTTAAGGGAATAAATTATTACATTTAGCAGGCACTCTTATCCAACGTGACTTACATTTTACAATTTTACATGTCATCCACTTATACAACTGGATATTTTATTGAGGCAATAACAGCACTGCCCCAGCAGGGAATCAACCCCCCAAACTGCTCGGTTCTGAGCCCTGCTCCTTACCACTATGCCACACTGCTGCCACCAGTAGAGAAGAATAGAGGAATAGAGCCTGAGTCAAAAATATCAATAATTACTCTGTCACATTAAAGTGATTCATGACTACTTTTCAATTAAGTATTTACCAAGCAAGTGCAGTTCTCACTTTATTGACTGGGCCACTGCCTCCTGTCAATATAATGCACATACTCCCAAAATACAGCATGTAGAGTATCTGCTACAAGGAAAACCAGAATTAGCTAGGTGTTATGTGCCCTTTCTCCCTCCTACCCCTTTTCGATCCAAGGTGACCAGACCACGATTGTGCTTTTCCTCAAAGTATCAGGTTAGATTGAGTTTACACGTCACTAGTGACAGACGCAATGAAACAGAGACACTGGTCTTACCTGGTGAGCACCGTCAGCCTCCACTGCTGGCTGCTGACGGTGCGGCCGGGGTTGACGGACAGCGCCCAGGCCCCGCCGCCGGGCTTGCGCTCCTCGGCCGACTTCCCCGCCCGCGACAGCCGCCGCTGGGAGATGAGCTCCAGGAAGTTGCGCAGGAGCACGGTGCAGCGGGCGGCGAGCAGGGCCGGGTAGTGCTCCAGCAGCACGTCCAGCACCCGCAGAGCGTCCTCCTGGATACCCTCCACGATGTGCGTCATGGCGCACGTCAGGTGCGCGCTGAGCAGCGGGAAGAAGGGCGCGGCGCGCTCGGCCGGCACGCACTGCGCCACGAAGCGCAGGAGCCGCACGGCCGCCGCCCGCACCGCCGCGTCCTTGTCGGTGAAGACGGCGGCCGCCTCGCTCAGCACGCTGGACAGGTGCTGCTCCAGGAGGTGCGGGTGCAGGGACAGGAGCTCCCGCAGGCCCGCCAGGGCTCCCTGCTTCACCCCGCCGCTGTAGTGGTGCAGCTGGGACAGGAGATCCTGCAAGAGGCACAGGCAGCCACTAAGCGGACACGTTCACATTATTGTCATTTAGCAGATGCAGACAATCATGTTACAGCTTGGGTGGAGTAGCTGTGGCAGCCTCATGACTTGGTGGTGACTGTAGCATTTACTGTAGTCCAGTGATACTGGTGCAGTTCCATGTTGCTCTGGATAAGGGGTTGTGCTATGCAAGTACATAAAATGAATATAAAACAGCTTTTGCAACTGTAATCAACTGTCCATAGCTCTCATACTCTCCTTACCCTTGCACTGTCAATCTAGCTGTTTAAGAGACACTGGCAAATGGCTTCATACAATGTAACTGACGCTACAGAGCAAAACCTAATCTCACACACCTATGCCCAACATGCATGACTAAACGTCATGAAAGTTAAGGTTTGAAATAAAGGCTCCCTCGATTTGCAGAGGCTGTTTGAGGAACTGACAGAGGAATTGCAGAGCGCGGGACAAGCTAATAAAAATTTGGGCTCTGGTCCTCCCTTGCACACGACTTACTTTAATGCTGAGCTGCCGGTGGGTGGTCGGCCCACTGCCATCTCGCTTCAGCTGCTCTGGTAGACGGATGCCTTTAGTCCTGAAGTTGACATCAGTCGCATTATCCGGCTTTGGCTTCCTTTTGCCAACCTTAAGTTTGACTTTTTGAAAATCATCCTGCCTTTTTTTCTTCGTCATTTTCCAGTTGTCTACGGGTAGGAAACAAGGGATCACATCCGCAAGTGGACCTGAGAGTGGACCTGAGACTCAACAAGCCCTGCACAATGTTCAACCGCTAATAATGCATTGTGCCGTTATTGCTACCTGTAAATTGCTTAAGTTACACTGAGGTTCCGTTTTTGCTCCCTCTAGTAGCAGTGAAAAAGCAACAACTCTGCACACCCCTTTACATACAGCGTCCATGCAGCCAACCCACAATCCTTGATTAAGTTCCTTGGCTCGCTAGCTACCGAGCTAGATTATCACCAAAGGAAGGTAGCTAATAAAGGTAGCAAGCTAATAATGGATCACACGTGTCTAGCTAGATGATATGTGAATCTAGACAGTCATCGTTTATTGAGGTTCACTCTCGACAACAACCCAAAGCACAAAAAGGCTGTGCAAGGTTAGCCAAATAGCTCTAATTGTCATGTCTAGATATCTGAGCAGCAAACGGTACCTACATGCTGATAAGACCGATCATCGCGATATCAGATCCACATCTGTTAGCTAGCTAATTTATTGATCAGATGCGAGTGATAGCTATGTATCAATTACAGAGCTTTATCTTTCGACGTATACCTCATTTGTTTCCGTACACCTACCCGTGTGTGCCAACCGCGTTCCTACATCTGCCCCTAACTTCTTCAGATCTTTTTCTACTGTGTGTTGAAGGGGTTTTGTATCACTGAAAGATGCATACCGCCATCTACTGAGCTGGAGTGTAGGAAAGAGCGAAGAGCTGCAAGTGCCCAAAATGTGGTCATGATTCTAAATCGTTCATTTTTTTTACATAAATGCATCAAAACGCAAAGTGCTTAAAATACCCCACACTCCTATGAAGGTAACTAGTGTGATACAACCATGTAATATACAACCTCACTTTGTCCTGCTGTATTTGCTGGTTTTGTGCTCTAACCACAAAAGACCACTGACGTAACGACAGTGAGGACGAGAGTCAAAAGCGTGACCAAACTGGGTTTTACCAGTCTGTGCATTTTGCGTTTTATGCGATTGTACTCTAACTCACTCAATATTTAAAATATCTCCAGATGAGCTGTTTGATCTCATCCCGATCGCGGTGAGAAAGCATGTTTCGTGTGCTTTCTTTCCGGAAGTACGTCATGAGGTGGTTGATAGGCTTGCGGGGTCGACCGACGACCATCGTTGTTTTCAGAACGGAGAGGTGGAAAGAGCAGCGGCCCTTCGCAGCTATCGCTTCGCTATTGTTTGTGGTGAAAACCGAAAAATAATCAATCAGGTAACAGCAACTACGGACAGTTCTAATCGTAACGGACAGTATTTCTTGCAAAACAGTGCTTCAAATTAAAACAGACAATTAATCTAGTTAGCTAAAGTCATTTCCGTCCTTATCAGACATGACTGAATAACTAGGATCGCATACAGTCTTTTTTAAATACGGTAACCTAGTTAAAAGTTGTTGGCTCAGTGATTGATGATGCTAATACTGTGTACTCGTTTTGTAGCTAGTTAGCTAGGCTGTAATGGGTATTTTAGCCCTTTTCCATCTAACCGTGTTTTTGCTTTGTTTAAATTCCGGACCTCTACGACAAGGCCGGAAACCAAGGCCCAGTCCCAGCACTGGGTGCGTGTAGCTAGCCAAATAACGTTCGCTAATTAGCTTTGTGATGCGGGGGCAGGTAGCTCTAACTGGCTTGGTTAACGAAATCGGGTCGCTTACCCTCTCTTTAAAACTGCTAGATCCGAATAGAAGAGATCATTAACCTGAAGCTCGAACGTCGCAGATTCGTGCGCAGAAGAAATTGTTTACGATGGCTATCTAACTGAATTCTCGTTCGCAGAATGGAAGGTAATGCAGCTAGTGCGGGTAACGCGGGTCCCCCACCAGCGAAGAAATTTAAGAACGGAGGCATCAAGGTAAGGTTACCGCACATAATAAAAACGCATTACTGGGAGGATGAGTCGACTTCCTCCTCACCAAGACCTACAGACAGTTGAAAAGTCTCGTACACGCCACAGTTAGCCTCCCATCGCCCGAGGAAACAATCCGCAAGCCGCGCGTTTTCGCACGGCATAGGATGGCAGACTACCTTTATAGACATTGACCATGTGTAAACATGTAGCCAATGCTGTGTTTAGGTGACGAGCTAGGAACATAATGCGACATGCGTTTTGGCCATTGTACAGCGTGTCGCAGTGTAGCTGGTCACGGCTACGTATGAACACATTGGCCCTCTTGTATTCCAGCTCAGGCTTTGTTTTCTCTCACGCAAACAAAACCTGAGCTGCTCCCTTTTTAGGAAACGTGCGTTACATCCATTCATCAGAATCCGTAATTGAATCCAACGTAACTGCCAGCTACTTAGCTATGTATTGCGCTCCAAGAAAACTGAGTACACTTGCGTACATGATGTATTGTCTATAACATTGTTTTCTCTTGAAATGTCCAGACGCTGTTGAAAGGGTGTTCTGTGTCCTCTGTGCCTGGGGTACACTGAAACACTGCCATCTGACCTGATCCAGGTCAGGTGCACACAACTGTCTGATTGTTGGGTCATTTAAGGGGCCTGTGCTGAATGTGAGCATGGGATTATTGTGAGTTTTGCATCATTGTCAGTTATTGGCAATGTGCTGTCCCCCATGACCTTTTGACATTCGATCGGCACTTTTTGCCAGTTTTTTGGACTCGAGCACCATGTCTCACCTCCCAAATTACCACATTCTTTCACAGGAGTGGCTGTATGTTACCATTTATAGCCTGTTGGCGATGGCACAAAGCCGAAGGTTCAGCCTTTGGCACTGTATGATGAAAAAAACATCCAATTTGATTGACACGTTGGTCGATTTTGGACTTATGTGTTATCTAACAGCATATGAACTTGTACCATGTGCTACAGGTCTGAAAATATGTTTTGTATGTTGGTATTGCATTTAATGTATGTAAGCATGCCATCAGCTACATCCCTATGTCCCTACCTCCTTTGGCTTAAGGAGTTCTGGGGTACAATCTGATTGCAATGGGACTTCATGTAGTACACCACAAGATGCCTGGGGTGTGGGTTCTAAAGGTATACACCAGCACAGTGACCAGTGCATCATACTGTAGATGGTGTTTTAATGATCAGGGTTGTCTCCACTGAAGACACTGGCTGTGACCATGTTACGGTCACTTTCAAAAATGAGTTTGTGCACCAGAAGATCTCCCACCTTTTCCCCACTTCCAAGATGGGGAGGGAATCCACCTGGGGAGCATGAATGGTGCAGAAATGTATTCCCTTTTCGTTCCAGGATTAGCTACATGTAATTGTGAGACTCAGTAAATGCTTGGACATCCAAATGGTGGTGAAATGCGTGCTGGCGTTGACCCTTCCACGTTCGCCATCAGATCTACGGATCTTTGGGTCACTGCGGTTCCCTCCAGTACGGGAGGGGGCATGGCGCCCTGCGCTCACTAGAAATTTTTCACTAACGACTGTTTTGTCTCTCTCTCCTCCTGACGGTTTGTAATGCGTCCTTTGACAGAAAAGGCAGCAGCTCGGTGACATAGGTAAGTTCCACCACTGTACCACAGCAGTATTGTTCTTGAAAAGCTGCTACTGGGTGTCCTTTTGGAGTTTACCCTGTACCCTCCACTTCGGTGGTGCATAATTGCCTTGTTTAAAAGTTCTTGACTTGTTTGAGGCCTTTAGAGTTTCCTGGCTCTTAGAGCAGAATGTAACTTGGACCCCTGTGCTGCAGACTCACTGCTTTGCGCAGTGCTGTGCACACGGATTTCTCCAGGTGGCAACAAGAGGATTTATGTCCGCAAGAATGGGATTGTTGCATAATTCGGGTTAAATGGTGCTGGTTTGTTCCAGCACCATGTAGATTAACCTGTGACTAAATTTGACTTTGAATGAACTGAACAACATTAGAAACTACAACATGGCTTCTTTTCATGACACTGTAATGTTGCATCCTAAAAGTCAAATTCCCCTGGGTCTTGGAGTTGTCCATTCCCAGCATGGCTGTTGTGTTGAACCCTATTGGTAACATACTGGCTCATTGCTGATAAGGGGTAACCCGGTATGCACAGAGAAGGTCCTGCGGCCTTATACTGGACGACTTCGGTCTGCTGTGTTTCTCGGGAGGTTTGGTGCAGTGAGAGCTGGTTGGACAGAAGCTTCACGTTCCTGTCCAAAAAGGCCTTCCCACACACAAAGACGAATGCTTTGCAGAGCATAGTTTGTCCAGAGCTTGGTCTAGCCTTTCTCAAGATGCTCGGGTAGGCCGGGGGAGTGTCCCTTTGGCCTTCCTTACAGCTGTGATTGGATGAGGGCTGATTTGGGGTTTCAAGTGCAAGCCCCGTTGCCCAGCAGAGCCCAATTATGAGTCCTGCACTATTACAGTTGCAGGCTGTGGGGTTATATCGGCTTGTTATGGCAGCTGTCATGCCATTGATGGACTGTTGAGTTTTTAAATGTTGTTCAGTATACAAAGGACTTTGGTCCAAGTGAGAATTTCATACACCAGCTGGTGGCACATGTCTGATCCTAGATGTGGATCAGGGTTCAAACATGAATTCATGTCAGATCTGCTGTAGCAATCCTTCAGCCTTGGCAAACCTTGAAAAGGGTCATGCCAAACTACCTGAAGTAGCTGAACTGCTTTCTCAAACTGAATGTTGGGCTCTTGAGCCAATTGCATCCTGGTCTCACTGGGCACGTGACCCCTTTGGGTGCCTGATCAGGGTTTCAGCCATAGATAGACCCTCATCACAGGCATCTTGGGCTTTTCTGACCCCCTTTTGTGTTCATGACAGTGTTTACAACCAAAAGTGGTGCCATCCAGACCATCCCATCCCTGGAGAAGAGGCTGGCTACAGTGACTGAACCTGTGATTGGTGAGTTGCATTTGACCACACCCTTGGCCTTGTGCCCTCAAATACATGTCCAGTGTACACTATCCCTCATGGGGAGCATCTTTATTGATGCACTGAGTCTTGTCGTGCAGGTCTGCAGTTTGTGTGGGAGTACCGCAGCCCCAGCAAGTCCGTCCCTCCGCACTACCAGTGCAGGCTGTGCAAGGTTCAGAGGTTGCAGAATGAGATGCTGGCCCATGTCAAGGGCTGGAAGCACAGCTTCAGATACATGGTAAGTTACACTCCAGCTGAAGGGAGACCAGCATTTATGAATTGGGTCCAAGGCAAGGCTCCAGCACAAAATATAAATCAAATATTTTTTCAATATGTACCCAGTGCTTGTATGCAAGATTTGAACTTTACAAATCATGCCCTGTCCTATTATCAACTTCAGACTTCACACTTTTGATATGTATAACATTTTAATTTGAAGTTCTCCTTTTAACAGCACTGTTAATAAGTAGTTCAGTGTATGCTTAAAAGCTGGGTTCTCTAACAAATGGCTACATTTTGAGTTTGTCACAATCCCGTAAAGGCCTGAAGCAGATTTTTGTGAAATTTTGTGAGAACCCAAGAATGTGTTGGTTGGAAAGCTTGTAACCTTTTGTTCTTTGTTTTAGAAAAAGAATCATCCCGACAAGGTTCCCCAGGAGGAGGAGGAGGCGGTCAAGGACCCGGCAATACGCAAGGCAGCCAAGGAAAGTGCCGCAGAGGTGGAGAAGGCTGAAGGAAGGGGGAAACTTAAGGTACAGATGGGGCCTTTAAATCTTGCATCTTGAATGCTGCTTGTTGGGACACCCACTCATATGGTCCTGTGTTTCAGGTATTGTTGAAGGAGCCATTTGACATCGCCGCTTTCCAAGGAATGCGTAAGTTACCCACCCCAAATGTTCGCAAGAACTTCAGCTAATGTTTCCCAGAGATTTTCACTGCTTAAAATTCTTTCTCTTTGTCCATATCACAGGGTCTGCTATGATGAAGCCTAAGATGGGCGGCCCAGCTGGCCCAGTAGGACCCAGCCCAGGTAGGTAACTTTAATGGGTTTTTAACCAAAGATGGTTTTGTGCTGCAACAGTGTCAGCTGGACGTTAATATTTTTTGCAACACCAGCCAAGGCATTCCCTCTTCTGGTTCAATTCTTGTTTGTCAATGATGCTGTGCAATGTTTGTGTTGATAGGCCGGTTCCCAGGAGGATTCCCAGAGCCCATGTTCCCTGGAGACTTCCCTCCCCGAGGCATGCACCCAGACTTCCCCATGGGCATGCCCATGCGGAGGCTCCCTGGCGACATGCCCATGGGCGGCTTCCCTGACAATATGCCCATGCAGCGCCATGGCGCCAGCCCTGGGCGCCCCTTCCAGGGCAGCATGCCCATGCGGATGCCCGGCGACGACATGGCTATGAAGATGCGGGATAGCGACTTGGGCATGAGGAGGTACCCGGACGAGATGCCTATGAGGATGAACAGCGATGGCTTCGGCATGGGCCCACGCAACGCCAGCCCCGGGCGACCCTACCCAGATGAGTTCCCCAGCAGTGGGCTCGGTGGCTCCAGTGACAGGATGATGTCAAACATGCCCAAGGGCCCTGAAGGCAACAGTCATCCCGCCACTTTGTTGAAGTACCTGGTAAGGCAGCAGTTGAACTGTCTTGAGGCGCCAGCATGTTAAATTGATGGATAATTTCCTTGAGGCTTTCTTCAAAGGTCAAGTTGCATGAAAAGTAGGGTTGATGTGAAAGATTTTCATGGTTTTAATGTAGCAGGAATTGTCTCTACAGGACACATTCCGCATTGAGAATGAAAATGACGCCCAGTTGGTGCTGAAGGTGACTCAGAAACTGACAGATCTCCTGATGGAATACCGGCTCAGGAGCGTGTCATCGGTAAGGTGACATCACAGCAGACACTAAATGTAGAGATGTTTTATTTAAAAATTTATTTTTGCTCTTATTGGGGTGAAGTTGGTCTTTACCACTGTATGCAAGTCACAATATAACCATGGCCCCATTTTACGTGTTGGCTATACATTGACTTTGCTATACGTCTTTGTGGGTCAGAATGAATCAGTAGAGTGAATTCCCAGTGCATGGAAAATTGATACGTGCACTGCAGTCACATGGTTTGCTCAAAGAACAAATCACTCACAAATTAACACAGCTCTGATTTACTATCTTTGTTGCAAACTCCATGGTTCTTTTCTTAGGGCTCCACTCTGAAAAGCACTTCTAACTCCATGAGCTCCATGAACTTCTCCAGCTCCAGGTTACCAAGTGGAGGAGATAGGTACTCTGGGAATCTGTCAGGTAAGCCAAGATAGAACCAACTTACTTCTATTTGGATACCGCAACAGTTACTGGGGTCACAGACTTTTTAGAACCAGGGGAGCTTTGTTGTGCCCGGAACTTCTGCCAGCCTGTGGGTTTAGGATGCTGATGCATTAAATCAAAGTTGTTTTATGCAGGACCATTGTGTTAATGCAATTATGTTATGTATTTAAAGGGCCATCCAGATTCTACAACTGATCTCAGCCATTTCAGCAACCAGAGCCAGAGGATTTACCCCTCCCCCTCCTTGGGACTGGAAGAAGCTCTGCATGCTTATGTTCAGAAGGAATATTTTCCCTCCATATAAACAATCTTCCATGTTAATAGTCTTGGCATTTATAAAAACTTGTACTTGTTAGTACAATTTTTAGGTGGATGGCCTTTATGCTCTGAATTTGAGTTGGACCAAAATTATATCTCCTGAAACTTACATGATGACTCTGTAGCTTGGTTTAATTAATTACAAAGATAAGACTGATTATGTAGAAAATAAGACCCAATTTTGTGACACTTTTTGCTAAATCAGAATCAAGTATGGACATGTCAGAAATTAGACATTTAATAATCTTACAGTATTTGTGGTGTAAGTATTTGAAAATGGGGTATTGATGTTGCAGTGCTGTATTCTTTTTTTACTTTGGAATGATGTCATAGTCCCTATTTTCTACTTTCAATAAAAGGTTCACCCTTTGACTTGTGTGTACTTTATGGAGCAGTATTCCACCCTGGTTTAGTACTAACCAGGCTTTTGTATTGAAGGAAAAACCACAGCTGCTCAGGATTACTTACAATGAAGTTGTCAGACTTACTGGACACAGGAGTACTGTTAACTATGACAATACTGGTAATTGGTAATGTTTAATGTGCCACCTTTTACTTTGCCTGGAGTGCTTGACTTGCTTTGTCAAAAGGTGTAATTGTAAAAAAATTTAGGGCATTTCAAAGACTTTCAAAAAGCCAGACCACACTAGAAAAATTAATCATTGAACAGCTCAAGAGAGCCCTAGCTGTCAATTATACATGCTACAAGTGACTATATGAACAGTGTGACATTCTAAAGCATCTGTCAAAGGAAGAACAGGCTCTGAACAGCACTTGCTCTACTACATTTGGAAGTGAGCTCAGGAGTACAATAATGGTTGGTATCCACATACTGCTGATGAAAATAAAGCAACTGAATCTCAGGAGCCACCAGTTGCCAAATGACAAAACGGGGATTTTTGTACGTGAAGAAGTGTACACAAGTATCTGGTGTACAAGCAGTCACACACTCCATGGTACTTGCCCATTGCTGTACCTTCCTCTACAAAACCGTTATTGAACTTGGCAACTAACACATAAAAAGCTGAACAGAAATACAGTTCCGTCAGTTTATTAGTAAAAATATCTTTAGAAAAAGAATCGTTACTATACTCCACCTTTCAGACAGCACTATATATGCTTTTTATAGTATTCAAAAGACACAGTAGACATACATGTAAACCTACACAGACATAGCACAAACAGCAACTGGAAGAGCAAAAAACAATGCTATATACGCTTAAAACTGGATACCTATGAATGGTACAAACAAGTAAGATCTAGTCAGCATCTAGAAACGAGTGAAATTTACGTGTATTATGTACCAACTGGTACGCAAAAGAATACATGCATGGTCTACCATTTAATGTAAATGTCTCACAAAACATACATTTGCATAAGGAGCAATTTTATTTGGAATTCACCCTTCATGCGGAAGTGCTCTTCCGCCGATCTTTGCCGATTAGGTTGTCTTTATAGCGTCGGATGAGGAGAGCAGTGCTATATAGATGATGTTCACAAAACAGTAAAGTCCATAGCATCCAAAGACCTCATGTCACACGCTCCAGAAATATAAGCCACAGGCAACTATTCGAGGGACAACATTGAATGTAAATAAATTCCAAGATTATAGGGAAAACGGCTGTAACAACTTACCTCCCCAAACCTATAAACCTAACCGTAACACGAACCATGTATTTTCAGTGCATTTTGTGATGCAAATAATTCTCACGTCTCCATGTTTTCGCTGCTCCTCCTGCTCCCACTATGAACTCAATGCCCCGATGAGTTACTTTAGCAGCTTCCAGTGTTGTTTACATTCTCCTTGTTGATTCTTAAGAACACGCATCTTGAGCAATGCATGTCAGCCTGCTAATCTTCAGACAAACTACATCTCAATACTGCTGGTTTTCCCCAATGGACCTGCTACCGCCTTCAGTGAGTCTTGTGCAACAAATCCTCCATTTGTTGTCTTGTTATACGCGTCAGCAGCACGCGTGTTCCAAGAAAGTTTTGCCCGTGCAGACTTTCAGCCATTTTTGCAATGTCCTCAGAGGCGAATCTCACCAGCGCCTCCCCAATTCCCATTCCTTGCCGATCACAAAGCAAGGTGATGTGATCTTGAGAAACGGGAAATTTACAGAAAAAATCTTTTACTTCTACCTTTCGGACGTCAGCTGGCAGATTTCGCACGTATATGTACGTTTGTGAGGAGTAAGATCTCTCTCTTGTTTTTTCGTAACTAGGTTGTTCATTAATAGCCCCCTCGATGTCTATCGGTGGAACATATTTGCTCGCCCTGATCATCGCCCTCATCTTTTCCTTTGTGATCCCAGAGACATTTATAAAGCGGGAGCCGAATTTGCATCCGTTAAGCTTCATTGCAGAGTAATAGTCATCCACTTGGTCGAATTCAATGAACGCCGTGCTGGTTCTGTGGCCCACTTCGTCTAACAAATGTAAAACCCTGTTGCTTGGGAGGTACGAACATCCAAATAACTCTTTAATCTGAGTCTTCGTTGTTTTCGGGGGTATATTTTGTAACATCACACAGAGGTCGTTACTAGGGGAGAGCGAGTGTGGTAGGTGTCTCTTCGGTGACCGTGATCTTGAACGATCTTCAGGACGCATTCTCTTCAGGCCGGGAGACACATTTCTCTGTCTTCCATTCAGGGACTTTCTGCACTCCTCGACCGCACTGAGCCAGATGTCCTCCGATGCCTCCCTCACTTTAACGCAATTGAATGCCATATTTTGGCCGTCGTATTTCAGCCCCTTTAAAGCATCTTGCTCTCTGGTGAATTTCACTAAGGTGCCATAGTGGCCACCAATCCTGACATCGACAATTACATCTTGAACTTCGAGTCCTCTGAAGAACTGGCGAACCTCGTGTTTAGTGACCGATTTTGGCAAACCGTGCAGCCTTAAGTAACGGCTGTTCTGGCTAGAGGTAGCCCTCTGCTTCTGTTGCTCCATAGGGATAGCGATATAGTCAGAGGTCTTCTGAACACTATTCGCTGGTGATATTGCCTTTGACCCCTCCTGTTCTGCATGCAGTTCTCGGATAGCTGAAACCAAACCGAGCAAAAAAGCTGCCGCAGGGTCAGATGTGCATGCTTTAACGATTTCTTCTGGTTTTCTTTCAGGCCCTTTTTCTGGGTATTTGTATTGTTTTAAACTGGATGCCATCTTGTTCTGCAACTCTGTCTTACTACTCATAAAGAGAACTACCCGCGACCCTCTTAGTAAGCTCCCTGAACGCTTTAACGCAAGCTGTGCGTCTTTTTCAGTTGCAAATATGATAAATGCTTCACCTAGACTTCCACCGATAATGTGTACCCCGCCATTGGGGATGTGTAATCCATCGAAGAATCTGCGTATATCCTCGGATCCCGCTTCAATGCTTAGCCCCTGCAACCGTAGGACTACCATTGCGTTCAACTTTTTTTCTCTTTCCCAGAACCAATTTTATCTGCTGGAAGAGAAATGAACATTTCGAAAAATCAATGATAACTGTTTTACTGAAGAAAATTAATACAAGTAAGCCTAAATGTAGCCTAATGAATCATTCTGGTAATTGTGTAACATGGCTACTTTGTGAGTAGGCTGATTGTTAGGCTAACAAAACACTAAATCTCAAACGACTTAATTTTGCAACAAGAAAATCATAACCCTTTCAGATATGCATTATCTTAATAATAAACACACTGATTATACACCCCGGGGCACATTAAACAATGAGCTATGTGCGCAGCCTGTTTAGGAAACAGGGAGGAAATAATGTGCACATGTACACATGTTGATACTTGGTCTAAAGCACGTCTTTTTCTCAAAACTTCGCTCGCCTGCTGATACTGAGTGCTTGGCAAGAGAAACACAATTAACATCGTACATGACTAACAACTTACCTAGAGAATAACGACGGGTATTCACCGAAGAAAGTTTTCTGCGTGCTTGCGTATAGAAGTCATGGAGTAGAGTACCTTTTCTACCCTGGTCGTGCACACTGCGTCAGCCCGCGGGTTTTCTGCACGATGGATGGGGGAGATGGGGGGGATGGGATAACGGAAATGATTGCAGCGGGTACAGGAAGACGAGTAAGTCCGCTTGCATTCTGCCATGGCGACGGGGACGCCACGAATGTTTATTTGGGTGTTGTTTTTATTTCTGTGGCTGAAAACAAATATTTACGTCTGTCAGCAGTTCACAATTTCCTTCCAGCAACCGTCAGACTGTGGTACAGATAAAATATTTGACATTTCAAGTTTGTCCTGCGTCAGATGTGGACCAAACCAAATAAGCAGCAAATCCGGTGAGTGAGGCTAGCAATAACGTTAGCTAGGTACGCTAACAGGCTTAAGTTTATAATGTGCAGCTTTCTTATAGCTAACGTTAGCTAGTGTAGCAGGTCTGTCTGAGTTGACAGCGTGAACCGTTTAGTTTGAGAACATATCGCTGTCCAAAATATAACATGCTTGATAGATAGGTAGTTCATGTTTGCGGATTCTCTTCCCTATCCTTGGGATTGGCCAGTCAGCTTTTAAATTTGAGTTTATTCGTGTTTTTTGTGTTACAGTTGTACAGTGATATTGCAACTACCTAGAAATTTCTTGTCGACAGTTCTAACCTATTGTATATTCCTCTGCAAATTAAATGTCTATGGCCACTTTCCACAGGCACCACGTGCGTTTGTCAGACTGGATTCAAGGTTCTCTCCAGTAATGGTGCAACGGTAACCTGTCAGCAGTGCCCAGCTGAAGCCAAACAGGTATTTGGTGTCTACTGATTCATAAGAGGAGAAACGCCAGAATATTCATTATGTATACGTCCTGAAAAATTTTGAATTATAATAATTAAATAATCATTCGATGTACACTTTTATGGTCCAGACGACACTGCAGATATATCCAAAAAGTGCATTGTGCAGTTAATATGGGAATGCAGTGGTGCCAAAAGAGTGATAAAACTACCTGATCATAATTCATTTCCAGCAGCGATAATCTAATTATAGCTGTGAAAATGACTGCCTTATTTTTAGGCGGTTACAAAGGACGGCTATGGGTGTATTCGATGTCCTGGAGGTTTAAATCAGGATGGAACGTGCCAGTGCCCCGCGGGGAGTGTCCTCGGTAAGATCATTTTATTTCTCGTGACTGCGACGGTTTTTAGACGCTGTGAACATTGCGCTGAAGACCGCTGCACACCCGGTAACTATGCTACCGCTCAGTGACGGAGGCACAAGCTTTCTTTCAGTTGTGTGAGTAGCGGCAGCGCAAATGGAAAAGATTTCCTCCACTTGATCCCATCTTCTCTGATGCAGTGGAGAGGGACGTGAATGGCAATCTTCTGGAGCAGGCTGTGTGCGAAAGTTGCAGCCCAGCAGAGCCTGCGTTCTCCATCCCTGATGCGACCGGGAGCAGGTAACGTTTCTCCATCTTTGTGTCCCTCCCCGGGGGGACAGTTTGCCACAGGACCGGCAGCGCAGGTGGCAAAGGAAACCAAAGACCATGTGCCACGACGGTCATAAAGTTACCGTTTTCCAACTGGGCGCAAATTTAAAACGCACACTCAACCTCTTAACTTCCTCATTATTACTCTGATACTCTTTTTGCAGGTGCCAAAGATGCCAGGACTCTTTCATCAACACATCCCTCTCCTGCACTTGTGGGCAGGGAAATATTCTTGTGAGTAGCATGCGATCAAAGATTAGGGCAAAACGTGCAGACAAGCGACCAAATGATCATTGATTCATTACTTGCTTCAGTGTTTCAGTGCTTGTTAAGTAACCAAACAAAATCAAAGACAAGTCCAGATTTTTATTCCTTTTTTGTTTACGGAGAGCATAGGACTCGTGCATAAAATGAGATAATTCATTGATATCGTTTTCCTGCCGGGATGCTGATTCCGTTACGATGAGTTATTAGTTACAGTTCAGTTATTCCACTGTTTGATTGTGCTAGCCACAACATACTTGAATATCAGATGTGCTTGAAATATGCAGCCCTACCACAAAGATCTCTGCAGAGAGTCTGGATATCCCAAATGCTTGGTTTAGAATCTATAAACACCTGATGCGGTGAGGTACTAAACTGGACTCAGAGCTGTTACCCTCCTGATAGTGTGGCATAAACTCCACAGTGAGATTGTTTAGGCGTGCTTGACCCATGCTTCTCACACCACTGAGGGTAACCCTCTGGTTCACATTCAGCTCATTGAGTTTCGTTTGCGTCTCCTATACAGGTAGGAGGGTTGTGCTTCCCCCTGAACAACCTGCCAACATCAGTAGTTACAACTGTCAGCTTTGCTCAGGTAAGTGCACAGTAGTTGCATTTTACTGCTCTCTGTGTGAACTGCGTGTTATCAAACGCATCAGCCATTGACAGTTTCCTGTGCTCTCTTATCTGTACATTGATAACTGTAAAGACATACCCAGTGTAACACAGACTGTAGTGGAGAATAAATCCTGTTCTTCTGGTTGAGCTTTTTAACTCAATTCAAGGCAATGGTACTTTATTAGGAGGACAAACTAAAGCAATAATGTATCTGAATGGAACTATACAGGCTCAAAGAAAACTATATATATATATATATATATATATATATATATATATATATATATACACAAGTTAAACTGATAATTGATAAACAATAATTAAATAATTACTTATGTGTGAAAGGTACATTTACTATTAATGTATCTGTCTAGCTATGTGTTTATCAATATCTATGTAGAGATATCTGTCTAGATGTATATTGTATCTGTATATAACATTATATGAACATTCAAAAAGTCAATATTCCTGCAATATTCCATTAATAATGGTTTTCTCTCGTTAGAGAAAGTACAGTATGTTGTAACACTGGTTGAGTTTGTTTCCTCACAACTGACTGATTCCAAACAGGAATTAATACGAGGCATTTCCAGGTGAAGCTGATTTTCCTCTGTTGTTCTTGAACTTCTCCCCCATACAGTCACTTCTTGTCCAGTCAGTATGGTTCTCCAGACACCTGCACTCCTCTGCTGCGGCCTGCTTGGTACGGTACAAGCTGTCTCTTTTGTTACGGCAAAGTTAATGGTGCTTGCAATCAGTGCAGTAGTGTGGGTGGATGTTTCTTTGATTTGTTAAGGCTTTTGTATCTCTGATTTTTTAGTTTAGTTTAAGTTTTAATTATGCTTTTGTGGAGATACAAATTATTAATTACGCTTTTTCAATTATGAATTGAAAAGGGCTGACACTTTTCAATTCACATTACATATTGTTGAGAAATTTAAGATAACATTCAATATAAAGTTTACCATAAAGCGCATTTATACTGCGATGGAAACAAGCTTAGATTTCTTTCATAAGTCAATAATGTCTGTTAAGTATTGTGTTCCTGTTTCAGAACAGACACAGTGTTTTATTTCATTGTTGTGAATCTTTCAGCAGAAGCAGTAATAATATTTTAAGTGTTCAAACACAGCAGCAAACACTGCACGTTGTTCATTGCACACACAGGTAGCGGTCTCATTTTAGCCAAACATATGCGTGTGAGGAAATGTGCTTTGTGCTTTATGCAGTTACTTACAATGTTTGTTGGGGTGAAAGAACCAGTGAACATGGCAGAAATAAACCAGTTAAACCCTTTCCAGACAGGGGTGTGTTGACTGGTGACTGTCAGTGGGGCAGGCTTGGGGCTGAAAGCCCTGGTGAAACCCTCGCTGCTTTGCACCTCTGCAGGTCTTCTCCAACCTCACCGCCTGCCAGGCCCTGGGCAACATGTGCGTGATGAACATGCACTCCGTCAGCGGCATCGGCAACGACGCGTGCGGCCTCTACAACACCATCTACAGGGCCACGGCTGCTCTGGGATCAGCGCAGGCCATCTCCTACTGGTGACACACCCACCGTTCGCTAACGCTGTAACCACTGCACATCAAAATGTAGAGGGGAAACACTGCCAGGCTGTGTAGGGGCAGTTCAAATGACAGGGACATTTCCCAGTAGCAGTTTGTTCATGACTGCTTTGTGTTGGTTTTGGGAAACTATGTTAATGGTAATTAGGAATGGATCAGTGATGATTTGGGTCTAGCAGGCCAACACATGGGTGTTGTATGGTTTGTTTAAGCTGTTAAGTAGAAGGACATTTCTCCCAAATTTATTCATGGTTTTGGGGTCCAGTGGGGCCATATTATTTTTGCCAACATATTATTGATACAGGGCGCATCCAAACCAAGGTGTGCGTGTACTGTTTGCAAATTATCTACTAAAAATTTTTTCAATTTAGTGGTCTTGGTCAGCATTGTCCAGCAGAGGTCACTCTCCTGCAGGGTTTTAACGGCTTCATTAAATCTGTCAGAATGATTACTCATAGAGCATTTTTAATAATGTTTAGTTGAATTGTAAGCAAACTTTGTTTCTGTTATGTAGGGCCTTGCTCCGCCCTCTTTTTTTCATTTTTTAAATGGAAGAGATGGTTGTGTGGGATGTATAAAATAACCATGTGACCATCCTCAGGCATCTTGGTAAGCAATGTGTGTTGCATAGGAGTCACATCAGAGCAAATGGGAAATTTAGTAATATATCTTGATATGATGATACCCACGCCAGAAAGTGTAATGCACTCATTCACATTTTTGGTGATTGTTGTCAAATAGAAAATCGAACTTGGCCCCTATTTTGTAAACACCTACATTCCATTACATTATTTGTTTCACTTATCTAGAGGAACTTGCATAGTTTACATATCATCCATTTATACAGCTGGACATTTGCTGAAGCAGTTCGTACACAAACAATCCAAACAGCAGCCTTATGGTTCCAGTGTACCTGATTGAAAGGCTTCAGTGAAGCACACAGTTGTGTTGTCAGTCTAAGGCAGTGCAGGAAGATCAGGGGCAAATGTCAACTGAAACCTGTTTTTTCTTTTCTTTGCTGAGTTTTGCCTAAAATTCCTGCTCTGTCTGTGACCCCAGGAGGTCGAACCTTCCGTGGCTGTTTTACGGGGACCAGCCTGGCCTGGCGTCCCGGGTCCTGAGGACGGACGCCCTCCCAGCCAGGTTCAGCTTCAAGGGGGCCAGCAAGGTGAGGGGGACATGGAGGCTGATCTGAAACTTCAACACCTCTATCTCAGAGTGACTTCCATCAATTCCATTGATCTCTCCTCCATTTATGGTCACAAATTACAGCCCTCTTTGCAATGACTGTCTCAGACAACATTTTTTGTGTATAAGAAATCAGCAAGTCAAGCAAGTTATTCTTATGCGCTTGTGTTTGTTTTCTCCCCTCATTTCTCAAGTTCTGTCTTCTCCATGTTGCAGCATCAGTTGCGTAACACACCAAGCTTACTCTTGTCTGTGTGCTGTCTCTTCCCACAGAATACAAATATCAACTTCATTGCTGCCGTTTACAATGCTAGAGGAGACTTTGTAAAGTGGGAGAGTGCCGGTGGAGGCAGTTTACAGGTAAAAATGCTCACAAACTCCTACAAACCCTAACCCTAGCAGTAGCCCTAACTCTAACCCTAGCCCTAACCATAACCCTAACCCTAACACTGGACCTAACCTTAGCCATAGCCGTAGTGAACCCATTAAATATCCACACTCAGGATTTTATCAAATGACATGAGGCTAAACATCAGTGAAATGTTACAGTATTCTGGTGACAACCTTTATACACCTGATTCTAATACATTTTCATAGGTGCACAATTAGAGAAGAGTTTCCAATCAGCAGTTGTTTTTGGTTATTACAAATTTTTATCCTAGGGCAACAAATCCAATACACATTCTAATAAAACTGAACTGCTTTCAGCTCGCAAGTTAAGACTGAGATGTACAGAATACAAGTCTTTAATGAGTGCAGTTAGAGAAATGCATTTGATTTATGCACCTTTCCAATCATTCCTCTTTTTAATTGATATACTGAATAGGACTATTAATAGGACAAATTAGCCTTGCCAGCCTTTTGCCAACCAAAAAGAATACTGAATGTAGTGAGTGAGTGGTAACTATGTCAACAACTCTTTTGTTTTCAAACTAGTGTTCCCAAAGCAACCATCACTCCCACAGTCCTGTTAGGTTGGCACAAAGAGGGCACTGTTTCAAGGCAGCGCGCCCTTTGCTAAACCTAAGGGCTGTGAAATCAGTCGGGTACTTATAAAATAAAATATCTGTAAACCTGGATGTCCTCTGTTTTATAACCTGTGAGCATGCATTCATCTGAAAGAGAAGTGTCTTACTTAAGAA
>NC_050592.1:38151399-38251172 GCF_013368585.1 Megalops cyprinoides
CAATTTAAAGGAGAATGCCTGAAACGGTTTTTGGAGTCACTCAGAGCCCAAAAACTCTGTTCTCAGCTTTGAACAACACTCAGCATTCAGATTTCAGTAGACTATCAGAAACACAATTTTCACACTCTCCAAGCCCAAAAACTCTGTTCCCAGCTTTGAACAACACACAGCATTCATTTTCCAGAAGTGCATCAGAAACGCTGTTTTCGACACTTTCACAACGCAAAAACGCGATTCCCGGGTTGTAACATCATTCAACGTGCAGTTTCAATGATATTGCGAGAAACCCTGTTTTCGACACTTTCAGAGAGCAAAAACGCGATTCCTGGGTTTTAAAATCATTCAACGTGCAGTTTCATCTATATTGCCAGAAACACGGTTTTCAACACTTTCAGAGCGCAAAAACTTGATTCCCACGTTTTCAACATCGCTCAGCATTCAATTTAAAGGAGAATGCCTGGAAAGGTTTTTGGAGTCACTCAGAGCCCAAAAACTCTGTTCTCAGCTTTGAACAACATTCAGCATTCAGATTTCAGTAGACTGTCAGAAACACAATTTTCACACTCTCCAAGCCCAAAAACTCTGTTCCCAGCTTTGAACAACACACAGCACTCATTTTCCAGAAGTGCATCAGAAACGCTGTTTTCGACACTTTCAGAGCGCAAAAACGCGATTCCTGGGTTTTAACATCATTCAACGTGCAGTTTCAACTATATTGCCAGAGACACGGTTTTCAACACTTTCAGAGCGCAAAAACACGATTCCCACGTTTTCAACATCGCACAGGTCTCAATTTAAAGGAGAATGCCTGAAACGGTTTTTGGAGTCACTCAGAGCCCAAAAACTCTGTTCTCAGCTTTGAACAACACTCAGCATTCAGATTTCAGTAGACTATCAGAAAGACAATTTTCACACTCTCCAAGCCCAAAAACTCTGTTCCCAGCTTTGAACAACACACAGCATTCATTTTCCAGAAGTGCATCAGAAACGCTGTTTTCGACACTTTCACAACGCAAAAACGCGATTCCCGGGTTGTAACATCATTCAACGTGCAGTTTCAATGATATTGCGAGAAACCCTGTTTTCGACACTTTCAGAGAGCAAAAACGCGATTCCTGGGTTTTAAAATCATTCAACGTGCAGTTTCATCTATATTGCCAGAAACACGGTTTTCAACACTTTCAGAGCGCAAAAACTTGATTCCCACGTTTTCAACATCGCTCAGCATTCAATTTAAAGGAGAATGCCTGGAAAGGTTTTTGGAGTCACTCAGAGCCCAAAAACTCTGTTCTCAGCTTTGAACAACATTCAGCATTCAGATTTCAGTAGACTGTCAGAAACACAATTTTCACACTCTCCAAGCCCAAAAACTCTGTTCCCAGCTTTGAACAACACACAGCACTCATTTTCCAGAAGTGCATCAGAAACGCTGTTTTCGACACTTTCAGAGCGCAAAAACGCGATTCCTGGGTTTTAACATCATTCAACGTGCAGTTTCAACTATATTGCCAGAGACACGGTTTTCAACACTTTCAGAGCGCAAAAACACGATTCCCACGTTTTCAACATCGCTCAGGTCTCAATTTAAAGGAGAATGCCTGAAACGGTTTTTGGAGTCACTCAGAGCCCAAAAACTCTGTTCTCAGCTTTGAACAACACTCAGCATTCAGATTTCAGTAGACTATCAGAAAGACAATTTTCACACTCTCCAAGCCCAAAAACTCTGTTCCCAGCTTTGAACAACACACAGCATTCATTTTCCAGAAGTGCATCAGAAACGCTGTTTTCGACACTTTCACAACGCAAAAACGCGATTCCCGGGTTGTAACATCATTCAACGTGCAGTTTCAATGATATTGCGAGAAACCCTGTTTTCGACACTTTCAGAGAGCAAAAACGCGATTCCTGGGTTTTAAAATCATTCAACGTGCAGTTTCATCTATATTGCCAGAAACACGGTTTTCAACACTTTCAGAGCGCAAAAACTTCATTCCCACGTTTTCAACATCGCTCAGCATTCAATTTAAAGGAGAATGCCTGGAAAGGTTTTTGGAGTCACTCAGAGCCCAAAAACTCTGTTCTCAGCTTTGAACAACACTCAGCATTCAGATTTCAGTAGACTATCAGAAACACAATTTTCACACTCTCCAAGCCCAAAAACTCTGTTCCCAGCTTTGAACAACACACAGCATTCATTTTCCAGAAGTGCATCAGAAACGCCGTTTTCGACACTTTCACAACGCAAAAACGCGATTCCCGGGTTTTAACATCATTCAGCGTACAGTTTCAATGATATTGCGAGAAACCCTGTTTTCGACACTTTCAGAGCGCAAAAATGCGATTCCTGGGTTTTAACATCATTCAACGTGCAGTTTCATCTATATTGCCAGAAACACGGTTTTCAACACTTTCAGACCGCAAAAACACGATTCCCACGTTTTCAACATCGCTCAGCATTCAATTTAAAGGAGAATGCCTGGAAAGGTTTTTGGAGTCACTCAGAGCCCAAAAACTCTGTTCTCAGCTTTGAACAACACTCAGCATTCAGATTTCAGTAGACTGTCAGAAACACAATTTTCACACTCTCCAAGCCCAAAAACTCTGTTCCCAGCTTTGAACAACACACAGCACTCATTTTCCAGAAGTGCATCAGAAACGCTGTTTTCGACACTTTCAGAGCGCAAAAACGCGATTCCTGGGTTTTAACATCATTCAACGTGCAGTTTCAACTATATTGCCAGAAACACGGTTTTCAACACTTTCAGAGCGCAAAAATACGATTCCCACGTTTTCAGCATCGCTCAGCATTCAATTCAAAGGAGAATGCCTGAAAAGGTTTTTGGAGTCACTCAGAGCCCAAAAACTCTGTTCTCAGCTTTGAACAACACTCAGCATTCAGATTTCAGTAGACTGTCAGAAACACAATTTTCACACTCTCCAAGCCCAAAAACTCTGTTCCCAGCTTTGAACAACACACAGCATTCATTTTCCAGAATTGCATCAGAAACGCCGTTTTCGACACTTTCACAACGCAAAAACGCGATTCCCGGGTTTTAACATCATTCAGCGTGCATTTTCATCTATATTGCCAGAAACACGGTTTTCAACACTTTCAGAGCGCAAAAACTTGATTCCCACGTTTTCAACACCGCTCAGCATTCAATTCAAAGGAGAATGCCTGAAAAGGTTTTTGGAGTCACTCAGAGCCCAAAAACTCTTTTCTCAGCTTTGAACAACACTCAGCATTCAGATTTCAGTAGACTATCAGATACACAATTTTCACACTCTCCAAGCCCAAAAACTCTGTTCCCAGCTTTGAACAACACACAGCATTCATTTTCCAGAAGTGCATCAGAAACGTTGTTTTCAACACTTTCACAACGCAAAAACACGATTCCCACGTTTTCAACATCGCTCAGGTCTCAATTTAAAGGAGAATGCCTGAAAAGGTTTTTGGAGTCACTCAGAGCCCAAAAACTCTGTTCTCAGCTTTGAACAACACTCAGCATTCAGATTTCAGTAGACTGTCAGAAACACAATTTTCACACTCTCCAAGCCCAAAAACTCTGTTCCCAGCTTTGAACAACACACAGCACTCATTTTCCAGAAGTGCATCAGAAACGCTGTTTTCGACACTTTCAGAGCGCAAAAACGCGATTCCTGGGTTTTAACATCATTCAACGTGCAGTTTCAACTATATTGCCAGAATCACGGTTTTCAACACTTTCAGAGCGCAAAAATACGATTCCCACGTTTTCAGCATCGCTCAGCATTCAATTCAAAGGAGAATGCCTGAAAAGGTTTTTGGAGTCACTCAGAGCCCAAAAACTCTTTTCTCAGCTTTGAACAACACTCAGCATTCAGATTTCAGTAGACTATCAGAAACACAATTTTCACACTCTCCAAGCCCAAAAACTCTGTTCCCAGTTTTGAACAACACACAGCATTCATTTTCCAGAAGTGCATCAGAAACGTTGTTTTCAACACTTTCACAACGCAAAAACACGATTCCCACGTTTTCAACATCGCTCAGGTCTCAATTTAAAGGAGATTGCCTGAAAAGGTTTTTGGAGTCACTCAGAGCCCAAAAACTCTGTTCTCAGCTTTGAACAACACTCAGCATTCAGATTTCAGTAGACTGTCAGAAACACAATTTTCACACTCTCCAAGCCCAAAAACTCTGTTCCCAGCTTTGAACAACACACAGCATTCATTTTCCAGAAGTGCATCAGAAACGCTGTTTTCGACACTTTCACAACGCAAAAACGCGATTCCCGGGTTTTAACATCATTCAGCGTGCAGTTTCAACGATATTGCCAGAAACGCTGTTTTCGACACTTTCAGAGCGCAAAAACGCGATTCCAGGGTTTTAACATCATTCAACGTGTAGTTTCAACTATATTGCCAGAAACACGGTTTTCAGCATCGCTCAGCATTCAATTTAAAGGAGAATGCCTGGAAAGGTTTTTGGAGTCACTCAGAGCCCAAAAACTCTGTTCTCAGCTTTGAACAACACTCAGCATTCAGATTTCAGTAGACTGTCAGAAACACAATTTTCACACTCTCCAAGCCCAAAAACTCTGTTCCCAGCTTTGAACAACACTCAGCATTCAGATTTCAGTAGACTGTCAGAAACACAATTTTCACACTCTCCAAGCCCAAAAACTCTGTTCCCAGCTTTGAACAACACAAAGCATTCATTTTCCAGAAGTGCATCAGAAACGTTGTTTTCAACACTTTCACAACGCAAAAACACGATTCCCACGTTTTCAACATCGCTCAGCATTCAATTCAAAGGAGAATGCCTGAAAAGGTTTTTGGAGTCACTCAGAGACCAAAAACTCTGTTCTCAGCTTTGAACAACACTCAGCATTCAGATTTCAGTAGACTGTCAGAAACACAATTTTCACACTCTCCAAGCCCAAAAACTCTGTTCCCAGCTTTGAACAACACACAGCATTCATTTTCCAGAATTGCATCAGAAACGCCGTTTTCGACACTTTCACAACGCAAAAACGCGAATCCCGGGTTTTAACATCATTCAGCGTGCAGTTTCATCTATATTGCCAGAAACACGGTTTTCAACACTTTCAGAGCGCAAAAACACGATTCCCACGTTTTCAACATCGCTCAGCATTCAATTCAAAGGAGAATGCCTGAAAAGGTTTTTGGAGTCACTCAGAGCCCAAAAACTCTTTTCTCAGCTTTGAACAACACTCAGCATTCAGATTTCAGTAGACTATCAGATACACAATTTTCACACTCTCCAAGCCCAAAAACTCTGTTCCCAGCTTTGAACAACACACAGCATTCATTTTCCAGAAGTGCATCAGAAACGTTGTTTTCAACACTTTCACAACGCAAAAACACGATTCCCACGTTTTCAACATCGCTCAGGTCTCAATTTAAAGGGGAATGCCTGAAAAGGTTTTTGGAGTCACTCAGAGCCCAAAAACTCTGTTCTCAGCTTTGAACAACACTCAGCATTCAGATTTCAGTAGACTGTCAGAAACACAATTTTCACACTCTCCAAGCCCAAAAACTCTGTTCCCAGCTTTGAACAACACACAGCATTCATTTTCCAGAAGTGCATCAGAAACGCCGTTTTCGACACTTTCACAACGCAAAAACGCGATTCCCGGGTTTTAACATCATTCAGCGTGCAGTTTCATCTATATTGCCAGAAACACGGTTTTCAACACTTTCAGAGCGCAAAAACTTGATTCCCACGTTTTCAACATCGCTCAGCATTCAATTCAAAGGAGAATGCCTGAAAAGGTTTTTGGAGTCACTCAGAGCCCAAAAACTCTTTTCTCAGCTTTGAACAACACTCAGCATTCAGATTTCAGTAGACTATCAGATACACAATTTTCACACTCTCCAAGCCCAAAAACTCTGTTCCCAGCTTTGAACAACACACAGCATTCATTTTCCAGAAGTGCATCAGAAACGTTGTTTTCAACACTTTCACAACGCAAAAACACGATTCCCACGTTTTCAACATCGCTCAGCATTCAATTCAAAGGAGAATGCCTGAAAAGGTTTTTGGAGTCACTCAGAGCCCAAAAACTCTTTTCTCAGCTTTGAACAACACTCAGCATTCAGATTTCAGTAGACTATCAGAAACACAATTTTCACACTCTCCAAGCCCAAAAACTCTGTTCCCAGCTTTGAACAACACACAGCATTCATTTTCCAGAAGTGCATCAGAAACGTTGTTTTCAACACTTTCACAACGCAAAAACACGATTCCCACGTTTTCAACATCGCTCAGGTCTCAATTTAAAGGAGAATGCCTGAAAAGGTTTTTGGAGTCACTCAGAGCCCAAAAACTCTGTTCTCAGCTTTGAACAACACTCAGCATTCAGATTTCAGTAGACTGTCAGAAACACAATTTTCACACTCTCCAAGCCCAAAAACTCTGTTCCCAGCTTTGAACAACACACAGCATTCATTTTCCAGAAGTGCATCAGAAACGCTGTTTTCGACACTTTCACAACGCAAAAACGCGATTCCCGGGTTTTAACATCATTCAGCGTGCAGTTTCAACGATATTGCCAGAAACGCTGTTTTCGACACTTTCAGAGCGCAAAAACGCGATTCCAGGGTTTTAACATCATTCAACGTGTAGTTTCAACTATATTGCCAGAAACACGGTTTTCAACACTTTCAGAGCGCAAAAACACGATTCCCACGTTTTCAACATCGCTCAGCATTCAATTCAAAGGAGAATGCCTGAAAAGGTTTTTGGAGTCACTCAGAGACCAAAAACTCTGTTCTCAGCTTTGAACAACACTCAGCATTCAGATTTCAGTAGACTGTCAGAAACACAATTTTCACACTCTCCAAGCCCAAAAACTCTGTTCCCAGCTTTGAACAACACAAAGCATTCATTTTCCAGAAGTGCATCAGAAACGTTGTTTTCAACACTTTCACAACGCAAAAACACGATTCCCACGTTTTCAACATCGCTCAGCATTCAATTCAAAGGAGAATGCCTGAAAAGGTTTTTGGAGTCACTCAGAGACCAAAAACTCTGTTCTCAGCTTTGAACAACACTCAGCATTCAGATTTCAGTAGACTGTCAGAAACACAATTTTCACACTCTCCAAGCCCAAAAACTCTGTTCCCAGCTTTGAACAACACACAGCATTCATTTTCCAGAATTGCATCAGAAACGCCGTTTTCGACACTTTCACAACGCAAAAACGCGAATCCCGGGTTTTAACATCATTCAGCGTGCAGTTTCATCTATATTGCCAGAAACACGGTTTTCAACACTTTCAGAGCGCAAAAACTTGATTCCCACGTTTTCAACATCGCTCAGCATTCAATTCAAAGGAGAATGCCTGAAAAGGTTTTTGGAGTCACTCAGAGCCCAAAAACTCTTTTCTCAGCTTTGAACAACACTCAGCATTCAGATTTCAGTAGACTATCAGAAACACAATTTTCACACTCTCCAAGCCCAAAAACTCTGTTCCCAGCTTTGAACAACACACAGCATTCATTTTCCAGAAGTGCATCAGAAACGTTGTTTTCAACACTTTCACAACGCAAAAACACGATTCCCACGTTTTCAACATCGCTCAGGTCTCAATTTAAAGGGGAATGCCTGAAAAGGTTTTTGGAGTCACTCAGAGCCCAAAAACTCTGTTCTCAGCTTTGAACAACACTCAGCATTCAGATTTCAGTAGACTGTCAGAAACACAATTTTCACACTCTCCAAGCCCAAAAACTCTGTTCCCAGCTTTGAACAACACACAGCACTCATTTTCCAGAAGTGCATCAGAAACGCTGTTTTCGACACTTTCAGAGCGCAGAAACGCGATTCCCGGGTTTTAACATCATTCAGCGTGCAGTTTCAACTATATTGCCAGAAACACGGTTTTCAACACTTTCAGAGCGCAAAAACACGATTCCCACATTTTCAACATCGCTCAGCATTCAATTTAAAGGAGAATGCCTGGAAAGGTTTTTAGAGTCACTCAGAGCCCAAAAACTCTGTTCTTAGCTTTGAACAACACTCATCATTCAGATTTCAGTAGACTGTCAGAAACACAATTTTCACACTCTCCAAGCCCAAAAACTCTGTTCCCAGCTTTGAACAACACACAGCATTCATTTTCCAGAAGTGCATCAGAAACGCCGTTTTCGACACTTTCACAACACAAAAACGCGATTCCCGGGTTTTAACATCATTCAGCGTGCAGTTTCAATGATATTGCGAGAAACCCTGTTTTCGACACTTTCACAACGCAAAAACGCGATTCCCGGTTTTTAACATCATTCAACGTGCAGTTTCAATTATATTGCCAGAAACACGGTTTTCAACACTTTCAGAGCGCAAAAACACGATTCCCACGTTTTCAACATCGCTCAGCATTCAATTTAAAGGAGAATGCCTGGAAAGGTTTTTTGAGTCACTCAGAGCCCAAAAACTCTGTTCTCAGCTTTGAACAACATTCAGCATTCAGATTTCAGTAGACTGTCAGAAACACAATTTTCACACTCTCCAAGCCCAAAAACTCTGTTCCCAGCTTTGAACAACACACAGCATTCATTTTCCAGAAGTGCATAAGAAACGCCGTTTTCGACACTTTCACAACGCAAAAACGCGATTCCCGGGTTTTAACATCATTCAGCGTGCAGTTTCAATGATATTGCGAGAAACCCTGTTTTCGACACTTTCAGAGCGCAAAAACGCGATTCCTGGGTTTTAACATCATTCAACGTGCAGTTTCATCTATATTGCCAGAAACACGGTTTTCAACACTTTCAGAGCGCAAAAACACGATTCCCACGTTTTCAACATCGCTCAGCATTCAATTTAAAGGAGAATGCCTGGAAAGGTTTTTGGAGTCACTCAGAGCCCAAAAACTCTGTTCTCAGCTTTGAACAACACTCAGCATTCAGATTTCAGTAGACTGTCAGAAACACAATTTTCACACTCTCCAAGCCCAAAAACTCTGTTCCCAGCTTTGAACAACACACAGCACTCATTTTCCAGAAGTGCATCAGAAACGTTGTTTTCGACACTTTCAGAGCGCAAAAACGCGATTCCTGGGTTTTAACATCATTCAACGTGCAGTTTCATCTATATTGCCAGAAACACGGTTTTCAACACTTCCAGAGCGCAAAAAGTTGATTCCCACGTTTTCAACATCGCTCAGCATTCAATTCAAAGGAAAATGCCTGAAAAGGTTTTTGGAGTCACTCAGAGCCCAAAAACTCTGTTCTCAGCTTTGAACAACACTCAGCATTCAGATTTCAGTAGACTGTCAGAAACACAATTTTCACACTCTCCAAGCCCAAAAACTCTGTTCCCAGCTTTGAACAACACACAGCACTCATTTTCCAGAAGTGCATCAGAAACGCCGTTTTCGACACTTTCACAACGCAAAAACGCGATTCCTGGGTTTTAACATCATTCAGCGTGCAGTTTCAACTATATTGCCAGAAACACGGTTTTCAACACTTTCAGATCGCAAAAACACGATTCCCACGTTTTCAACATCGCTCAGCATTCAATTTAAAGGAGAATGCCTGGAAAGGTTTTTGGAGTCACTCAGAGCGCAAAAACTCTGTTCTCAGCTTTGAACAATACTCATCATTCAGATTTCAGTAGACTGTCAGAAACACAATTTTCACCCTCTCCAAGCCCAAAAACTCTGTTCCCACCTTTGAACAACACACAGCACTCATTTTCCAGAAGTGCATCAGAAAAGTGGTTTTCGACACTTTCAGAGCGCAAAAACGCGATTCCTGGGTTTTAACATCATTCAACGTTCAGTTTCAATGATATTGCGAGAAACCCTGTTTTCGACACTTTCAGAGCGCAAAAACGCGATTCCTGGGTTTTAACATCATTCAACGTGCAGTTTCATCTATATTGCCAGAAACACGGTTTTCAACACTTCCAGAGCGCAAAAAGTTGATTCCCACGTTTTCAACATCGCTCAGAATTCAATTCAAAGGAGAATGCCTGAAAAGGTTTTTGGAGTCACTCAGAGCCCAAAAACTCTGTTCTCAGCTTTGAACAACACTCAGCATTCAGATTTCAGTAGACTGTCAGAAACACAATTTTCACACTCTCCAAGCCCAAAAACTCTGTTCCCAGCTTTGAACAACACACAGCACTCATTTTCCAGAAGTGCATCAGAAACGCCGTTTTCGACACTTTCACAACGCAAAAACGCGATTCCCGGGTTTTAACATCATTCAGCGTGCAGTTTCAACTATATTGCCAGAAACACGGTTTTCAACACTTTCACAACGCAAAAACGCGATTCCTGGGTTTTAACATCATTCAACGTGCAGTTTCAACTATATTGCCAGAAACACGGTTTTCAACACTTTCAGAGCGCAAAAACACGATTCCCACGTTTTCAACATCGCTCAGCATTCAATTTAAAGGAGAATGCCTGGAAAGGTTTTTGGAGTCACTCAGAGCCCAAAAACTCTGTTCTCAGCTTTGAACAACACTCAGCATTCAGATTTCAGTAGACTGTCAGAAACACAATTTTCACACTCTCCAAGCCCAAAAACTCTGTTCCCAGCTTTGAACAACACACAGCACTCATTTTCCAGAAGTGCATTAGAAACGTTGTTTTTGACACTTTCAGAGCGCAAAAACGCGATTCCTGGGTTTTAACATCATTCAACGTGCAGTTTCAACTATATTGCCAGAAACACGGTTTTCAACACTTTCAGAGCGCAAAAACACGATTCCCACGTTTTCAACATCGCTCAGCATTCAATTCAAAGGAGAATGCCTGAAAAGGTTTTTGGAGTCACTCAGAGCCCAAAAACTCTGTTCTCAGCTTTGAACAACACTCAGCATTCAGATTTCAGTAGACTGTCAGAAACACAATTTTCACACTCTCCAAGCCCAAAAACTCTGTTCCCACCTTTGAACAACACACAGCATTCATTTTCCAGAAGTGCATCAGAAACGCCGTTTTCGACACTTTCACAACGCAAAAACGCGATTCCCGGGTTTTAACATCATTCAGCGTGCAGTTTCAATGATATTGCGAGAAACCCTGTTTTCGACACTTTCAAAGCGCAAAAACGCGATTCCTGGGTTTTAACATCATTCAACGTGCAGTTTCATCTATATTGCCAGAAACACAGTTTTCAACACTTCCAGAGCGCAAAAAGTTGATTCCCACGTTTTCAACATCGCTCAGCATTCAATTTAAAGGAGAATGCCTGGAAAGGTTTTTGGAGTCACTCAGAGCCCAAAAACTCTGTTCTCAGCTTTGAACAACACTCAGCATTCAGATTTCAGTAGACTGTCAGAAACACAATTTTCACCCTCTCCAAGCCCAAAAACTCTGTTCCCACCTTTGAACAACACACAGCACTCATTTTCCAGAAGTGCATCAGAAAAGTGGTTTTCGACACTTTCAGAGCGCAAAAACGCGATTCCTGGGTTTTAACATCATTCAACGTTCAATTTCAATGATATTGCGAGAAACCCTGTTTTCGACACTTTCAGAGCGCAAAAACGCGATTCCTGGGTTTTAACATCATTCAACGTGCAGTTTCATCTATATTGCCAGAAACACGGTTTTCAACACTTCCAGAGCGCAAAAAGTTGATTCCCACGTTTTCAACATCGCTCAGAATTCAATTCAAAGGAGAATGCCTGAAAAGGTTTTTGGAGTCACTCAGAGCCCAAAAACTCTGTTCTCAGCTTTGAACAACACTCAGCATTCAGATTTCAGTAGACTGTCAGAAACACAATTTTCACACTCTCCAAGCCCAAAAACTCTGTTCCCAGCTTTGAACAACACACAGCACTCATTTTCCAGAAGTGCATCAGAAACGCCGTTTTCGACACTTTCACAACGCAAAAACGCGATGCCTGGGTTTTAACATCATTCAGCGTGCAGTTTCAACTATATTGCCAGAAACACGGTTTTCAACACTTTCACAATGCAAAAACGCGATTCCTGGGTTTTAACATCATTCAACGTGCAGTTTCAACTATATTGCCAGAAACACGGTTTTCAACACTTTCAGAGCGCAAAAACACGATTCCCACGTTTTCAACATCGCTCAGCATTCAATTTAAAGGAGAATGCCTGGAAAGGTTTTTGGAGTCACTCAGAGCCCAAAAACTCTGTTCTCAGCTTTGAACAACACTCAGCATTCAGATTTCAGTAGACTGTCAGAAACACAATTTTCACACTCTCCAAGCCCAAAAACTCTGTTCCCACCTTTGAACAACACACAGCATTCATTTTCCAGAAGTGCATCAGAAACGCCGTTTTCGACACTTTCACAACGCAAAAACGCGATTCCCGGGTTTTAACATCATTCAGCGTGCAGTTTCAATGATATTGCGAGAAACCCTGTTTTCGACACTTTCAAAGCGCAAAAACGCGATTCCTGGGTTTTAACATCATTCAACGTGCAGTTTCATCTATATTGCCAGAAACACAGTTTTCAACACTTCCAGAGCGCAAAAAGTTGATTCCCACGTTTTCAACATCGCTCAGCATTCAATTTAAAGGAGAATGCCTGGAAAGGTTTTTGGAGTCACTCAGAGCCCAAAAACTCTGTTCTCAGCTTTGAACAACACTCAGCATTCAGATTTCAGTAGACTGTCAGAAACACAATTTTCACACTCTCCAAGCCCAAAAACTCTGTTCCCAGCTTTGAACAACACACAGCACTCATTTTCCAGAAGTGCATCAGAAACGTTGTTTTCGACACTTTCAGAGCGCAAAAACGCGATTCCTGGGTTTTAACATCATTCAGCGTGCAGTTTCAACTATATTGCCAGAAACACGGTTTTCAACACTTTCAGAGCGCAAAAACACGATTCCCACGTTTTCAACATCGCTCAGCATTCAATTCAAAGGAGCATGCCTGAAAAGGTTTTTGGAGTCACTCAGAGCCCAAAAACTCTGTTCTCAGCTTTGAACAATACTCAGCATTCAGATTTCAGTAGACTGTCAGAAACACAATTTTCACCCTCTCCAAGCCAAAAAACTCTGTTCCCCGCTTTGAACAACACACAGCACTCATTTTCCAGAAGTGCATCAGAAACGCTGTTTTCGACACTTTCAGAGCGCAAAAACGCGATTCCTGGGTTTTAACATCATTCAACGTGCAGTTTCAACTATATTGCCAGAAACACGGTTTTCAACACTTTCAGAGCGCAAAAACACGATTCCCACGTTTTCAGCATCGCTCAGCATTCAATTCAAAGGAGAATGCCTGAAAAGGTTTTTGGAGTCACTCAGAGCCCAAAAACTCTGTTCTCAGCTTTGAACAACACTCAGCATTCAGATTTCAGTAGACTGTCAGAAACACAATTTTCACACTCTCCAAGCCCAAAAACTCTGTTCCCAGCTTTGAACAACACACAGCACTCATTTTCCAGAAGTGCATCAGAAACGTTGTTTTCGACACTTTCAGAGCGCAAAAACGCGATTCCTGGGTTTTAACATCATTCAACGTGCAGTTTCAACTATATTGCCAGAAACACGGTTTACAACACTTTCAGAGCGCAAAAACACGATTCCCACGTTTTCAACATCGCTCAGCATTCAATTCAAAGGAGAATGCCTGAAAAGGATTTTGGAGTCACTCAGAGCCCAAAAACTCTGTTCTCAGCTTTGAACAACACTCAGCATTCAGATTTCAGTAGACTGTCAGAAACACAATTTTCACACTCTCCAAGCCCAAAAACTCTGTTCCCAGCTTTGAACAACACACAGCATTCATTTTCCAGAAGTGCATCAGAAACGCCGTTTTCGACACTTTCACAACGCAAAAACGCGATTCCCGGGTTTTAACATCATTCAGCGTGCAGTTTCAATGATATTGCGAGAAACCCTGTTTTCGACACTTTCAGAGCGCAAAAACGCGATTCCTGGGTTTTAACATCATTCAGCGTGCAGTTTCAACTATATTGCCAGAAACACGGTTTTCAACACTTTCAGATCGCAAAAACACGATTCCCACGTTTTCAACATCGCTCAGCATTCAATTTAAAGGAGAATGCCTGGAAAGGTTTTTGGAGTCACTCAGAGCCCAAAAACTCTGTTCTCAGCTTTGAACAATACTCATCATTCAGATTTCAGTAGACTGTCAGAAACACAATTTTCACCCTCTCCAAGCCCAAAAACTCTGTTCCCACCTTTGAACAACACACAGCACTCATTTTCCAGACGTGCATCAGAAAAGTGGTTTTCGACGCTTTCAGAGCGCAAAAACGCGATTCCTGGGTTTTAACATCATTCAACGTTCAGTTTCAATGATATTGCGAGAAACCCTGTTTTCGACACTTTCAGAGCGCAAAAACGCGATTCCTGGGTTTTAACATCATTCAACGTGCAGTTTCATCTATATTGCCAGAAACACGGTTTTCAACACTTTCAGAGCGCAAAAACACGATTCCCACGTTTTCAACATCGCTCAGCATTCAATTCAAAGGAGAATGCCTGGAAAGGTTTTTGGAGTCACTCAGAGCCCAAAAACTCTGTTCTCAGCTTTGAACAACACTCAGCATTCAGATTTCAGTAGACTGTCAGAAACACAATTTTCACACTCTCCAAGCCCAAAAACTCTGTTCCCAGCTTTGAACAACACACAGCACTCATTTTCCAGAAGTGCATCAGCAACGTTGTTTTCGACACTTTCAGAGCGCAAAAACGCGATTCCTGGGTTTTAACATCATTCAGCGTGCAGTTTCAACTATATTGCCAGAAACACGGTTTTCAACACTTTCAGATCGCAAAAACACGATTCCCACGTTTTCAACATCGCTCAGCATTCAATTTAAAGGAGAATGCCTGGAAAGGTTTTTGGAGTCACTCAGAGCCCAAAAACTCTGTTCTCAGCTTTGAACAATACTCATCATTCAGATTTCAGTAGACTGTCAGAAACACAATTTTCACCCTCTCCAAGCCCAAAAACTCTGTTCCCACCTTTGAACAACACACAGCACTCATTTTCCAGAAGTGCATCAGAAAAGTGGTTTTCGACACTTTCAGAGCGCAAAAACGCGATTCCTGGGTTTTAACATCATTCAACGTTCAGTTTCAATGATATTGCGAGAAACCCTGTTTTCGACACTTTCAGAGCGCAAAAACGCGATTCCTGGGTTTTAACATCATTCAACGTGCAGTTTCATCTATATTGCCAGAAACACGGTTTTCAACACATTCAGAGCGCAAAAAGTTGATTCCCACGTTTTCAACATCGCTCAGCATTCAATTTAAAGGAGAATGCCTGGAAAGGTTTTTGGAGTCACTCAGAGCCCAAAAACTCTGTTCTCAGCTTTGAACAACACTCAGCATTCAGATTTCAGTAGACTGTCAGAAACACAATTTTCACACTATCCAAGCCCAAAAACTCTGTTCCCAGCTTTGAACAACACACAGCACTCATTTTCCAGAAGTGCATTAGAAACGTTGTTTTTGACACTTTCAGAGAGCAAAAACGCGATTCCTGGGTTTTAACATCATTCAACGTGCAGTTTCAACTATATTGCCAGAAACACGGTTTTCAACACTTTCAGAGCGCAAAAACACGATTCCCACGTTTTCAACATCGCTCAGCATTCAATTCAAAGGAGAATGCCTGAAAAGGTTTTTGGAGTCACTCAGAGCCCAAAAACTCTGTTCTCAGCTTTGAACAACACTCAGCATTCAGATTTCAGTAGACTGTCAGAAACACAATTTTCACACTCTCCAAGCCCAAAAACTCTGTTCCCACCTTTGAACAACACACAGCATTCATTTTCCAGAAGTGCATCAGAAACGCCGTTTTCGACACTTTCACAACGCAAAAACGCGATTCCCGGGTTTTAACATCATTCAGCGTGCAGTTTCAATGATATTGCGAGAAACCCTGTTTTCGACACTTTCAGAGCGCAAAAACGCGATTCCTGGGTTTTAACATCATTCAACGTGCAGTTTCATCTATATTGCCAGAAACACGGTTTTCAACACTTCCAGAGCGCAAAAAGTTGATTCCCACGTTTTCAACATCGCTCAGCATTCAATTCAAAGGAGAATGCCTGAAAAGGTTTTTGGAGTCACTCAGAGCCCAAAAACTCTGTTCTCAGCTTTGAACAACACTCAGCATTCAGATTTCAGTAGACTATCAGATACACAATTTTCACACTCTCCAAGCCCAAAAACTCTGTTCCCAGCTTTGAACAACACACAGCATTCATTTTCCAGAAGTGCATCAGAAACGCCGTTTTCTACACTTTCACAACGCAAAAACGCGATTCCCACGTTTTCAACATCGCTCAGCATTCAATTTAAAGGAGAATGCCTGAAAAGGTTTTTGGAGTCACTCAGAGCCCAAAAACTCTGTTCTCAGCTTTGAACAACACTCAGCATTCAGATTTCAGTAGACTGTCAGAAACACAATTTTCACACTCTCCAAGCCCAAAAACTCTGTTCCCACCTTTGAACAACACACAGCATTCATTTTCCAGAAGTGCATCAGAAACGCCGTTTTCGACACTTTCACAACGCAAAAACGCGATTCCCGGGTTTTAACATCATTCAACGTGCAGTTTCAATGATATTGCGAGAAACCCTGTTTTCGACACTTTCAGAGAGCAAAAACGCGATTCCTGGGTTTTAACATCATTCAACGTGCAGTTTCATCTATATTGCCAGAAACACGGTTTTCAACACTTTCAGAGCGCAAAAAGTTGATTCCCACGTTTTCAACATCGCTCAGCATTCAATTTAAAGGAGAATGCCTGGAAAGGTTTTTGGAGTCACTCAGAGCCCAAAAACTCTGTTCTCAGCTTTGAACAACACTCAGCATTCAGATTTCAGTAGACTGTCAGAAACACAATTTTCACACTCTCCAAGCCCAAAAACTCTGTTCCCAGCTTTGAACAACACACAGCACTCATTTTCCAGAAGTGCATCAGAAACGCTGTTTTCGACACTTTCAGAGCGCAAAAACGCGATTCCTGGGTTTTAACATCATTCAACGTGCAGTTTCAATGATATTGCGAGAAACCCTGTTTTCGACACTTTCAGAGAGCAAAAACGCGATTCCAGGGTTTTAACATCATTCAACGTGTAGTTTCAACTATATTGCCAGAAACACGGTTTTCAACATCGCTCAGCATTCAATTCAAAGGAGAATGCCTGAAAAGATTTTTGGAGTCACTCAGAGCCCAAAAACTCTGTTCTCAGCTTTGAACAACACTCAGCATTCAGATTTCAGTAGACTGTCAGAAACACAATTTTCACACTCTCCAAGCCCAAAAACTCTGTTCCCAGTTTTGAACAACACACAGCATTCATTTTCCAGAAGTGCATCAGAAACGTTGTTTTCAACACTTTCACAACGCAAAAACACGATTCCCACGTTTTCAACATCGCTCAGGTCTCAATTTAAAGGAGATTGCCTGAAAAGGTTTTTGGAGTCACTCAGAGCCCAAAAACTCTGTTCTCAGCTTTGAACAACACTCAGCATTCAGATTTCAGTAGACTGTCAGAAACACAATTTTCACACTCTCCAAGCCCAAAAACTCTGTTCCCAGCTTTGAACAACACACAGCATTCATTTTCCAGAAGTGCATCAGAAACGCCGTTTTCGACACTTTCACAACGCAAAAACGCGATTCCCGGGTTTTAACATCATTCAGCGTGCAGTTTCAACGATATTGCCAGAAACGCTGTTTTCGACACTTTCAGAGCGCAAAAACGCGATTCCAGGGTTTTAACATCATTCAACGTGTAGTTTCAACTATATTGCCAGAAACACGGTTTTCAACATCGCTCAGCATTCAATTCAAAGGAGAATGCCTGAAAAGGTTTTTGGAGTCACTCAGAGCCCAAAAACTCTGTTCTCAGCTTTGAACAACACTCAGCATTCAGATTTCAGTAGACTGTCAGAAACACAATTTTCACACTCTCCAAGCCCAAAAACTCTGTTCCCAGCTTTGAACAACACACAGCATTCATTTTCCAGAATTGCATCAGAAACGCTGTTTTCGACACTTTCACAACGCAAAAACGCGATTCCCGGGTTTTAACATCATTCAACGTGCAGTTTCAACGATATTGCGAGAAACCCTGTTTTCGACACTTTCAGAGCGCAAAAACGCGATTCCTGGGTTTTAACATCATTCAACGTGCAGTTTCATCTATATTGCCAGAAACACGGTTTTCAACACTTTCAGAGCGCAAAAACTTGATTCCCACGTTTTCAACATCGCTCAGCATTCAATTTAAAGGAGAATGCCTGGAAAGGTTTTTGGAGTCACTCAGAGCCCAAAAACTCTGTTCTCAGCTTTGAACAACACTCAGCATTCAGATTTCAGTAGACTGTCAGAAACACAATTTTCACACTCTCCAAGCCCAAAAACTCTGTTCCCAGCTTTGAACAACACACAGCATTCATTTTCCAGAAGTGCATCAGAAACGCCGTTTTCGACACTTTCACAATGCAAAAACGCGATTCCCGGGTTTTAACATTATTCAGCGTACAGTTTCAATGATATTGCGAGAAACCCTGTTTTCGACACTTTCAGAGCGCAAAAACGCGATTCCTGGGTTTTAACATCATTCAACGTGCAGTTTCATCTATATTGCCAGAAACACGGTTTTCAACACTTTCAGACCGCAAAAACACGATTCCCACGTTTTCAACATCGCTCAGCATTCAATTTAAAGGAGAATGCCTGGAAAGGTTTTTGGAGTCACTCAGAGCCCAAAAACTCTGTTCTCAGCTTTGAACAACACTCAGCATTCAGATTTCAGTAGACTGTCAGAAACACAATTTTCACACTCTCCAAGCCCAAAAACTCTGTTCCCAGCTTTGAACAACACACAGCATTCATTTTCCAGAATTGCATCAGAAACGCCGTTTTCGACACTTTCACAACGCAAAAACGCGAATCCCGGGTTTTAACATCATTCAGCGTGCAGTTTCATCTATATTGCCAGAAACACGGTTTTCAACACTTTCAGAGCGCAAAAACACGATTCCCACGCTTTCAGCATCGCTCAGCATTCAATTCAAAGGATAATGCCTGAAAAGGTTTTTGGAGTCACTCAGAGCCCAAAAACTCTTTTCTCAGCTTTGAACAACACTCAGCATTCAGATTTCTGTAGACTATCAGAAACACAATTTTCACACTCTCCAAGCCCAAAAACTCTGTTCCCAGCTTTGAACAACACACAGCATTCATTTTCCAGAAGTGCATCAGAAACGTTGTTTTCAACACTTTCACAACGCAAATACACGATTCCCATGTTTTCAACATCGCTCAGGTCTCAATTTAAAGGAGAATGCCTGAAAAGGTTTTTGGAGTCACTCAGAGCCCAAAAACTCTGTTCTCAGCTTTGAACAACACTCAGCATTCAGATTTCAGTAGACTGTCAGAAACACAATTTTCACCCTCTCCAAGCTCAAAAACTCTGTTCCCAGCTTTGAACAACACACAGCATTCATTTTCCAGAAGTGCATCAGAAACGCTGTTTTCGACACTTTCACAACGCAAAAACGCGATTCCCGGGTTTTAACACCATTCAGCGTGCAGTTTCAACGATATTGCCAGAAACGCTGTTTTCGACACTTTCAGAGCGCAAAAATGCGATTCCAGGGTTTTAACATCATTCAACGTGTAGTTTCAACTATATTGCCAGAAACACGGTTTTCAACACTTTCAGAGCGCAAAAACACGATTCCCACGTTTTCAACATCGCTCAGCATTCAATTCAAAGGAGAATGCCTGAAAAGGTTTTTGGAGTCACTCAGAGCCCAAAAACTCTGTTCTCAGCTTTGAACAACACTCAGCATTCAGATTTCAGTAGACTATCAGAAACACAATTTTCACACTCTCCAAGCCCAAAAACTCTGTTCCCAGCTTTGAACAACACACAGCATTCATTTTCCAGAAGTGCATCAGAAACGTTGTTTTCAACACTTTCACAACGCAAATACACGATTCCCATGTTTTCAACATCGCTCAGGTCTCAATTTAAAGGAGAATGCCTGAAAAGGTTTTTGGAGTCACTCAGAGCCCAAAAACTCTGTTCTCAGCTTTGAACAACACTCAGCATTCAGATTTCAGTAGACTGTCAGAAACACAATTTTCACACTCTCCAAGCCCAAAAACTCTGTTCCCAGCTTTGAACAACACACAGCACTCATTTTCCAGAAGTGCATCAGAAACGCTGTTTTCGACACTTTCAGAGCGCAGAAACGCGATTCCCGGGTTTTAACATCATTCAGCGTGCAGTTTCAACTATATTGCCAGAAACACGGTTTTCAACACTTTCAGAGCGCAAAAACACGATTCCCACATTTTCAACATCGCTCAGCATTCAATTTAAAGGAGAATGCCTGGAAAGGTTTTTAGAGTCACTCAGAGCCCAAAAACTCTGTTCTTAGCTTTGAACAACACTCATCATTCAGATTTCAGTAGACTGTCAGAAACACAATTTTCACACTCTCCAAGCCCAAAAACTCTGTTCCCAGCTTTGAACAACACACAGCATTCATTTTCCAGAAGTGCATCAGAAACGCCGTTTTCGACACTTTCACAACACAAAAACGCGATTCCCGGGTTTTAACATCATTCAGCGTGCAGTTTCAATGATATTGCGAGAAACCCTGTTTTCGACACTTTCACAACGCAAAAACGCGATTCCCGGTTTTTAACATCATTCAACGTGCAGTTTCAACTATATTGCCAGAAACACGGTTTTCAACACTTTCAGAGCGCAAAAACACGATTCCCACGTTTTCAACATCGCTCAGCATTCAATTCAAAGGAGAATGCCTGAAAAGGTTTTTGGAGTCACTCAGAGCCCAAAAACTCTGTTCTCAGCTTTGAACAACACTCAGCATTCAGATTTCAGTAGACTGTCAGAAACACAATTTTCACACTCTCCAAGCCCAAAAACTCTGTTCCCACCTTTGAACAACACACAGCATTCATTTTCCAGAAGTGCATCAGAAACGCCGTTTTCGACACTTTCACAACGCAAAAACGCGATTCCCGGGTTTTAACATCATTCAGCGTGCAGTTTCAATGATATTGCGAGAAACCCTGTTTTCGACACTTTCAGAGCGCAAAAACGCGATTCCTGGGTTTTAACATCATTCAACGTGCAGTTTCATCTATATTGCCAGAAACACGGTTTTCAACACTTCCAGAGCGCAAAAAGTTGATTCCCACGTTTTCAACATCGCTCAGCATTCAATTCAAAGGAGAATGCCTGAAAAGGTTTTTGGAGTCACTCAGAGCCCAAAAACTCTTTTCTCAGCTTTGAACAACACTCAGCATTCAGATTTCAGTAGACTATCAGATACACAATTTTCACACTCTCCAAGCCCAAAAACTCTGTTCCCAGCTTTGAACAACACACAGCATTCATTTTCCAGAAGTGCATCAGAAACGTTGTTTTCAACACTTTCACAACGCAAAAACACGATTCCCACGTTTTCAACATCGCTCAGGTCTCAATTTAAAGGAGAATGCCTGAAAAGGTTTTTGGAGTCACTCAGAGCCCAAAAACTCTGTTCTCAGCTTTGAACAACACTCAGCATTCAGATTTCAGTAGACTGTCAGAAACACAATTTTCACACTCTCCAAGCCCAAAAACTCTGTTCCCACCTTTGAACAACACACAGCATTCATTTTCCAGAATTGCATCAGAAACGCCGTTTTCGACACTTTCACAACGCAAAAACGCGATTCCCGGGTTTTAACATCATTCAACGTGCAGTTTCAATGATATTGCGAGAAACCCTGTTTTCGACACTTTCAGAGAGCAAAAACGCGATTCCTGGGTTTTAACATCATTCAACGTGCAGTTTCATCTATATTGCCAGAAACACGGTTTTCAACACTTTCAGAGCGCAAAAACTTGATTCCCACGTTTTCAACATCGCTCAGCATTCAATTTAAAGGAGAATGCCTGGAAAGGTTTTTGGAGTCACTCAGAGCCCAAAAACTCTGTTCTCAGCTTTGAACAACACTCAGCATTCAGATTTCAGTAGACTGTCAGAAACACAATTTTCACACTCTCCAAGCCCAAAAACTCTGTTCCCAGCTTTGAACAACACACAGCACTCATTTTCCAGAAGTGCATCAGAAACGCTGTTTTCGACACTTTCAGAGCGCAAAAACGCGATTCCTGGGTTTTAACATCATTCAACGTGCAGTTTCAATGATATTGCGAGAAACCCTGTTTTCGACACTTTCAGAGCGCAAAAACGCGATTCCAGGGTTTTAACATCATTCAACGTGCAGTTTCAACTATATTGCCAGAAACACGGTTTTCAACATCGCTCAGCATTCAATTCAAAGGAGAATGCCTGAAAAGGTTTTTGGAGTCACTCAGAGCCCAAAAACTCTTTTCTCAGCTTTGAACAACACTCAGCATTCAGATTTCAGTAGACTATCAGAAACACAATTTTCACACTCTCCAAGCCCAAAAACTCTGTTCCCAGTTTTGAACAACACACAGCATTCATTTTCCAGAAGTGCATCAGAAACGTTGTTTTCAACACTTTCACAACGCAAAAACACGATTCCCACGTTTTCAACATCGCTCAGGTCTCAATTTAAAGGAGATAGCCTGAAAAGGTTTTTGGAGTCACTCAGAGCCCAAAAACTCTGTTCTCAGCTTTGAACAACACTCAGCATTCAGATTTCAGTAGACTGTCAGAAACACAATTTTCACACTCTCCAAGCCCAAAAACTCTGTTCCCAGCTTTGAACAACACACAGCATTCATTTTCCAGAAGTGCATCAGAAACGCTGTTTTCGACACTTTCACAACGCAAAAACGCGATTCCCGGGTTTTAACATCATTCAGCGTGCAGTTTCAACGATATTGCCAGAAACGCTGTTTTCGACACTTTCAGAGCGCAAAAACGCGATTCCAGGGTTTTAACATCATTCAACGTGTAGTTTCAACTATATTGCCAGAAACACGGTTTTCAACATCGCTCAGCATTCAATTCAAAGGAGAATGCCTGAAAAGGTTTTTGGAGTCACTCAGAGACCAAAAACTCTGTTCTCAGCTTTGAACAACACTCAGCATTCAGATTTCAGTAGACTGTCAGAAACACAATTTTCACACTCTCCAAGCCCAAAAACTCTGTTCCCAGCTTTGAACAACACACAGCATTCATTTTCCAGAATTGCATCAGAAACGCCGTTTTCGACACTTTCACAACGCAAAAACGCGATTCCCGGGTTTTAACATCATTCAACGTGCAGTTTCAACGATATTGCGAGAAACCCTGTTTTCGACACTTTCAGAGAGCAAAAACGCGATTCCTGGGTTTTAACATCATTCAACGTGCAGTTTCATCTATATTGCCAGAAACACGGTTTTCAACACTTTCAGAGCGCAAAAACTTGATTCCCACGTTTTCAACATCGCTCAGCATTCAATTCAAAGGAGAATGCCTGGAAAGGTTTTTGGAGTCACTCAGAGCCCAAAAACTCTGTTCTCAGCTTTGAACAACACTCAGCATTCAGATTTCAGTAGACTGTCAGAAACACAATTTTCACACTCTCCAAGCCCAAAAACTCTGTTCCCAGCTTTGAACAACACACAGCATTCATTTTCCAGAAGTGCATCAGAAACGCCGTTTTCGACACTTTCACAACGCAAAAACGCGATTCCCGGGTTTTAACATTATTCAGCGTGCAGTTTCAATGATATTGCGAGAAACCCTGTTTTCGACACTTTCAGAGCGCAAAAACGCGATTCCTGGGTTTTAACATCATTCAACGTGCAGTTTCATCTATATTGCCAGAAACACGGTTTTCAACACTTTCAGATCGCAAAAACACGATTCCCACGTTTTCAACATCGCTCAGCATTCAATTTAAAGGAGAATGCCTGGAAAGGTTTTTGGAGTCACTCAGAGCCCAAAAACTCTGTTCTCAGCTTTGAACAACACTCAGCATTCAGATTTCAGTAGACTGTCAGAAACACAATTTTCACACTCTCCAAGCCCAAAAACTCTGTTCCCAGCTTTGAACAACACACAGCATTCATTTTCCAGAAGTGCATCAGAAACGCCGTTTTCGACACTTTCACAACGCAAAAACGCGAATCCCGGGTTTTAACATCATTCAGCGTGCAGTTTCATCTATATTGCCAGAAACACGGTTTTCAACACTTTCAGAGCGCAAAAACACGATTCCCACGCTTTCAGCATCGCTCAGCATTCAATTCAAAGGATAATGCCTGAAAAGGTTTTTGGAGTCACTCAGAGCCCAAAAACTCTTTTCTCAGCTTTGAACAACACTCAGCATTCAGATTTCTGTAGACTATCAGAAACACAATTTTCACACTCTCCAAGCCCAAAAACTCTGTTCCCAGCTTTGAACAACACACAGCATTCATTTTCCAGAAGTGC
Source organism: Megalops cyprinoides (assembly GCF_013368585.1). Lineage (NCBI taxonomy): Eukaryota > Metazoa > Chordata > Actinopteri > Elopiformes > Megalopidae > Megalops > Megalops cyprinoides. The sequence goes on from NC_050592.1 coordinate 38,175,793, forward strand.
ATCAGAAACGTTGTTTTCAACACTTTCACAACGCAAATACACGATTCCCATGTTTTCAACATCGCTCAGGTCTCAATTTAAAGGAGAATGCCTGAAAAGGTTTTTGGAGTCACTCAGAGCCCAAAAACTCTGTTCTCAGCTTTGAACAACACTCAGCATTCAGATTTCAGTAGACTGTCAGAAACACAATTTTCACCCTCTCCAAGCTCAAAAACTCTGTTCCCAGCTTTGAACAACACACAGCATTCATTTTCCAGAAGTGCATCAGAAACGCTGTTTTCGACACTTTCACAACGCAAAAACGCGATTCCCGGGTTTTAACACCATTCAGCGTGCAGTTTCAACGATATTGCCAGAAACGCTGTTTTCGACACTTTCAGAGCGCAAAAATGCGATTCCAGGGTTTTAACATCATTCAACGTGTAGTTTCAACTATATTGCCAGAAACACGGTTTTCAACACTTTCAGAGCGCAAAAACACGATTCCCACGTTTTCAACATCGCTCAGCATTCAATTCAAAGGAGAATGCCTGAAAAGGTTTTTGGAGTCACTCAGAGCCCAAAAACTCTGTTCTCAGCTTTGAACAACACTCAGCATTCAGATTTCAGTAGACTATCAGAAACACAATTTTCACACTCTCCAAGCCCAAAAACTCTGTTCCCAGCTTTGAACAACACACAGCATTCATTTTCCAGAAGTGCATCAGAAACGTTGTTTTCAACACTTTCACAACGCAAATACACGATTCCCATGTTTTCAACATCGCTCAGCTCTCAATTTAAAGGAGAATGCCTGAAAAGGTTTTTGGAGTCACTCAGAGCCCAAAAACTCTGTTCTCAGCTTTGAACAACACTCAGCATTCAGATTTCAGTAGACTGTCAGAAACACAATTTTCACACTCTCCAAGCCCAAAAACTCTGTTCCCAGCTTTGAACAACACACAGCACTCATTTTCCAGAAGTGCATCAGAAACGCTGTTTTCGACACTTTCAGAGCGCAGAAACGCGATTCCCGGGTTTTAACATCATTCAGCGTGCAGTTTCAACTATATTGCCAGAAACACGGTTTTCAACACTTTCAGAGCGCAAAAACACGATTCCCACATTTTCAACATCGCTCAGCATTCAATTTAAAGGAGAATGCCTGGAAAGGTTTTTAGAGTCACTCAGAGCCCAAAAACTCTGTTCTTAGCTTTGAACAACACTCATCATTCAGATTTCAGTAGACTGTCAGAAACACAATTTTCACACTCTCCAAGCCCAAAAACTCTGTTCCCAGCTTTGAACAACACACAGCATTCATTTTCCAGAAGTGCATCAGAAACGCCGTTTTCTACACTTTCACAACACAAAAACGCGATTCCCGGGTTTTAACATCATTCAGCGTGCAGTTTCAATGATATTGCGAGAAACCCTGTTTTCGACACTTTCACAACGCAAAAACGCGATTCCCGGTTTTTAACATCATTCAACGTGCAGTTTCAATTATATTGCCAGAAACACGGTTTTCAACACTTTCAGAGCGCAAAAACACGATTCCCACGTTTTCAACATCGCTCAGCATTCAATTTAAAGGAGAATGCCTGGAAAGGTTTTTGGAGTCACTCAGAGCCCAAAAACTCTGTTCTCAGCTTTGAACAACACTCAGCATTCAGATTTCAGTAGACTGTCAGAAACACAATTTTCACACTCTCCAAGCCCAAAAACTCTGTTCCCAGCTTTGAACAACACACAGCATTCATTTTCCAGAAGTGCATAAGAAACGCCGTTTTCGACACTTTCACAACGCAAAAACGCGATTCCCGGGTTTTAACATCATTCAGCGTGCAGTTTCAATGATATTGCGAGAAACCCTGTTTTGGACACTTTCAGAGCGCAAAAACGCGATTCCTGGGTTTTAACATCATTCAACGTGCAGTTTCATCTATATTGCCAGAAACACGGTTTTCAACACTTTCAGAGCGCAAAAACACGATTCCCACGTTTTCAACATCGCTCAGCATTCAATTTAAAGGAGAATGCCTGGAAAGGTTTTTGGAGTCACTCAGAGCCCAAAAACTCTGTTCTCAGCTTTGAACAACACTCAGCATTCAGATTTCAGTAGACTGTCAGAAACACAATTTTCACACTCTCCAAGCCCAAAAACTCTGTTCCCAGCTTTGAACAACACACAGCACTCATTTTCCAGAAGTGCATCAGAAACGTTGTTTTCGACACTTTCAGAGCGCAAAAACGCGATTCCTGGGTTTTAACATCATTCAACGTGCAGTTTCATCTATATTGCCAGAAACACGGTTTTCAACACTTCCAGAGCGCAAAAAGTTGATTCCCACGTTTTCAACATCGCTCAGCATTCAATTCAAAGGAGAATGCCTGAAAAGGTTTTTGGAGTCACTCAGAGCCCAAAAACTCTGTTCTCAGCTTTGAACAACACTCAGCATTCAGATTTCAGTAGACTGTCAGAAACACAATTTTCACACTCTCCAAGCCCAAAAACTCTGTTCCCAGCTTTGAACAACACACAGCACTCATTTTCCAGAAGTGCATCAGAAACGCCGTTTTCGACACTTTCACAACGCAAAAACGCGATTCCTGGGTTTTAACATCATTCAGCGTGCAGTTTCAATGATATTGCGAGAAACCCTGTTTTCGACACTTTCAGAGCGCAAAAACGCGATTCCTGGGTTTTAACATCATTCAACGTGCAGTTTCATCTATATTGCCAGAAACACGGTTTTCAACACTTTCAGAGCGCAAAAACACGATTCCCACGTTTTCAACATCGCTCAGCATTCAATTTAAAGGAGAATGCCTGGAAAGGTTTTTGGAGTCACTCAGAGCCCAAAAACTCTGTTCTCAGCTTTGAACAACACTCAGCATTCAGATTTCAGTAGACTGTCAGAAACACAATTTTCACACTCTCCAAGCCCAAAAACTCTGTTCCCAGCTTTGAACAACACACAGCACTCATTTTCCAGAAGTGCATCAGAAACGTTGTTTTCGACACTTTCAGAGCGCAAAAACGCGATTCCTGGGTTTTAACATCATTCAACGTGCAGTTTCATCTATATTGCCAGAAACACGGTTTTCAACACTTCCAGAGCGCAAAAAGTTGATTCCCACGTTTTCAACATCGCTCAGCATTCAATTCAAAGGAGAATGCCTGAAAAGGTTTTTGGAGTCACTCAGAGCCCAAAAACTCTGTTCTCAGCTTTGAACAACACTCAGCATTCAGATTTCAGTAGACTGTCAGAAACACAATTTTCACACTCTCCAAGCCCAAAAACTCTGTTCCCAGCTTTGAACAACACACAGCACTCATTTTCCAGAAGTGCATCAGAAACGCCGTTTTCGACACTTTCACAACGCAAAAACGCGATTCCTGGGTTTTAACATCATTCAGCGTGCAGTTTCAATGATATTGCGAGAAACCCTGTTTTCGACACTTTCAGAGCGCAAAAACGCGATTCCTGGGTTTTAACATCATTCAACGTGCAGTTTCATCTATATTGCCAGAAACACGGTTTTCAACACTTTCAGAGCGCAAAAACACGATTCCCACGTTTTCAACATCGCTCAGCATTCAATTTAAAGGAGAATGCCTGGAAAGGTTTTTGGAGTCACTCAGAGCCCAAAAACTCTGTTCTCAGCTTTGAACAACACTCAGCATTCAGATTTCAGTAGACTGTCAGAAACACAATTTTCACACTCTCCAAGCCCAAAAACTCTGTTCCCAGCTTTGAACAACACACAGCACTCATTTTCCAGAAGTGCATCAGAAACGTTGTTTTCGACACTTTCAGAGCGCAAAAACGCGATTCCTGGGTTTTAACATCATTCAGCGTGCAGTTTCAACTATATTGCCAGAAACACGGTTTTCAACACTTTCAGAGCGCAAAAACACGATTCCCACGTTTTCAACATCGCTCAGCATTCAATTCAAAGGAGCATGCCTGAAAAGGTTTTTGGAGTCACTCAGAGCCCAAAAACTCTGTTCTCAGCTTTGAACAATACTCAGCATTCAGATTTCAGTAGACTGTCAGAAACACAATTTTCACCCTCTCCAAGCCAAAACACTCTGTTCCCCGCTTTGAACAACACACTGCACTCATTTTCCAGAAGTGCATCAGAAACGCTGTTTTCGACACTTTCAGAGCGCAAAAACGCGGTTCCTGGGTTTTAACATCATTCAACGTGCAGTTTCAACTATATTGCCAGAAACACGGTTTTCAACACTTTCAGAGCGCAAAAACACGATTCCCACGTTTTCAGCATCGCTCAGCATTCAATTCAAAGGAGAATGCCTGAAAAGGTTTTTGGAGTCACTCAGAGCCCAAAAACTCTGTTCTCAGCTTTGAACAACACTCAGCATTCAGATTTCAGTAGACTGTCAGAAACACAATTTTCACACTCTCCAAGCCCAAAAACTCTGTTCCCAGCTTTGAACAACACACAGCACTCATTTTCCAGAAGTGCATCAGAAACGTTGTTTTCGACACTTTCAGAGCGCAAAAACGCGATTCCTGGGTTTTAACATCATTCAACGTGCAGTTTCAACTATATTGCCAGAAACACGGTTTTCAACACTTTCAGAGCGCAAAAACACGATTCCCACGTTTTCAACATCGCTCAGCATTCAATTCAAAGGAGAATGCCTGAAAAGGATTTTGGAGTCACTCAGAGCCCAAAAACTCTGTTCTCAGCTTTGAACAACACTCAGCATTCAGATTTCAGTAGACTGTCAGAAACACAATTTTCACACTCTCCAAGCCCAAAAACTCTGTTCCCAGCTTTGAACAACACACAGCATTCATTTTCCAGAAGTGCATCAGAAACGCTGTTTTCGACACTTTCACAACGCAAAAACGCGATTCCCGGGTTTTAACATCATTCAGCGTGCAGTTTCAATGATATTGCGAGAAACCCTGTTTTCGACACTTTCAGAGCGCAAAAACGCGATTCCTGGGTTTTAACATCATTCAGCGTGCAGTTTCAACTATATTGCCAGAAACACGGTTTTCAACACTTTCAGATCGCAAAAACACGATTCCCACGTTTTCAACATCGCTCAGCATTCAATTTAAAGGAGAATGCCTGGAAAGGTTTTTGGAGTCACTCAGAGCCCAAAAACTCTGTTCTCAGCTTTGAACAATACTCATCATTCAGATTTCAGTAGACTGTCAGAAACACAATTTTCACCCTCTCCAAGCCCAAAAACTCTGTTCCCACCTTTGAACAACACACAGCACTCATTTTCCAGAAGTGCATCAGAAAAGTGGTTTTCGACACTTTCAGAGCGCAAAAACGCGATTCCTGGGTTTTAACATCATTCAACGTTCAGTTTCAATGATATTGCGAGAAACCCTGTTTTCGACACTTTCAGAGCGCAAAAACGCGATTCCTGGGTTTTAACATCATTCAACGTGCAGTTTCATCTATATTGCCAGAAACACGGTTTTCAACACTTTCAGAGCGCAAAAACACGATTCCCACGTTTTCAACATCGCTCAGCATTCAATTCAAAGGAGAATGCCTGGAAAGGTTTTTGGAGTCACTCAGAGCCCAAAAACTCTGTTCTCAGCTTTGAACAACACTCAGCATTCAGATTTCAGTAGACTGTCAGAAACACAATTTTCACACTCTCCAAGCCCAAAAACTCTGTTCCCAGCTTTGAACAACACACAGCACTCATTTTCCAGAAGTGCATCAGCAACGTTGTTTTCGACACTTTCAGAGCGCAAAAACGCGATTCCTGGGTTTTAACATCATTCAGCGTGCAGTTTCAACTATATTGCCAGAAACACGGTTTTCAACACTTTCAGATCGCAAAAACACGATTCCCACGTTTTCAACATCGCTCAGCATTCAATTTAAAGGAGAATGCCTGGAAAGGTTTTTGGAGTCACTCAGAGCCCAAAAACTCTGTTCTCAGCTTTGAACAATACTCATCATTCAGATTTCAGTAGACTGTCAGAAACACAATTTTCACCCTCTCCAAGCCCAAAAACTCTGTTCCCACCTTTGAACAACACACAGCACTCATTTTCCAGAAGTGCATCAGAAAAGTGGTTTTCGACACTTTCAGAGCGCAAAAACGCGATTCCTGGGTTTTAACATCATTCAGCGTGCAGTTTCAACTATATTGCCAGAAACACGGTTTTCAACACTTTCAGAGCGCAAAAACACGATTCCCACGTTTTCAACATCGCTCAGCATTCAATTCAAAGGAGAATGCCTGAAAAGGTTTTTGGAGTCACTCAGAGCCCAAAAACTCTGTTCTCAGCTTTGAACAACACTCAGCATTCAGATTTCAGTAGACTGTCAGAAACACAATTTTCACACTCTCCAAGCCCAAAAACTCTGTTCCCACCTTTGAACAACACACAGCATTCATTTTCCAGAAGTGCATCAGAAACGCCGTTTTCGACACTTTCACAACGCAAAAACGCGATTCCCGGGTTTTAACATCATTCAGCGTGCAGTTTCAATGATATTGCGAGAAACCCTGTTTTCGACACTTTCAGAGCGCAAAAACGCGATTCCTGGGTTTTAAAATCATTCAACGTGCAGTTTCATCTATATTGCCAGAAACACGGTTTTCAACACTTCCAGAGCGCAAAAAGTTGATTCCCACGTTTTCAACATCGCTCAGCATTCAATTCAAAGGAGAATGCCTGGAAAGGTTTTTGGAGTCACTCAGAGCCCAAAAACTCTGTTCTCAGCTTTGAACAACACTCAGCATTCAGATTTCAGTAGACTATCAGATACACAATTTTCACACTCTCCAAGCCCAAAAACTCTGTTCCCAGCTTTGAACAACACACAGCATTCATTTTCCAGAAGTGCATCAGAAACGCTGTTTTCAACACTTTCACAACGCAAAAACACGATTCCCACGTTTTCAACATCGCTCAGGTCTCAATTTAAAGGAGAATGCCTGAAAAGGTTTTTGGAGTCACTCAGAGCCCAAAAACTCTGTTCTCAGCTTTGAACAACACTCAGCATTCAGATTTCAGTAGACTGTCAGAAACACAATTTTCACACTCTCCAAGCCCAAAAACTCTGTTCCCAGCTTTGAACAACACACAGCATTCATTTTCCAGAAGTGCATCAGAAACGCCGTTTTCGACACTTTCACAACGCAAAAACGCGATTCCCGGGTTTTAACATCATTCAACGTGCAGTTTCAATGATATTGCGAGAAACCCTGTTTTCGACACTTTCAGAGCGCAAAAACGCGATTCCTGGGTTTTAACATCATTCAACGTGCAGTTTCATCTATATTGCCAGAAACACGGTTTTCAACACTTTCAGAGCGCAAAAACTTGATTCCCACGTTTTCAACATCGCTCAGCATTCAATTTAAAGGAGAATGCCTGGAAAGGTTTTTGGAGTCACTCAGAGCCCAAAAACTCTGTTCTCAGCTTTGAACAACACTCAGCATTCAGATTTCAGTAGACTGTCAGAAACACAATTTTCACACTCTCCAAGCCCAAAAACTCTGTTCCCAGCTTTGAACAACACACAGCACTCATTTTCCAGAAGTGCATCAGAAACGCTGTTTTCGACACTTTCAGAGCGCAAAAACGCGATTCCTGGGTTTTAACATCATTCAACGTGCAGTTTCAATGATATTGCGAGAAACCCTGTTTTCGACACTTTCAGAGAGCAAAAACGCGATTCCAGGGTTTTAACATCATTCAACGTGTAGTTTCAACTATATTGCCAGAAACACGGTTTTCAACATCGCTCAGCATTCAATTCAAAGGAGAATGCCTGAAAAGATTTTTGGAGTCACTCAGAGCCCAAAAACTCTTTTCTCAGCTTTGAACAACACTCAGCATTCAGATTTCAGTAGACTATCAGAAACACAATTTTCACACTCTCCAAGCCCAAAAACTCTGTTCCCAGTTTTGAACAACACACAGCATTCATTTTCCAGAAGTGCATCAGAAACGTTGTTTTCAACACTTTCACAACGCAAAAAACACGATTCCCACGTTTTCAACATCTCTCAGGTCTCAATTTAAAGGAGATTGCCTGAAAAGGTTTTTGGAGTCACTCAGAGCCCAAAAACTCTGTTCTCAGCTTTGAACAACACTCAGCATTCAGATTTCAGTAGACTGTCAGAAACACAATTTTCACACTCTCCAAGCCCAAAAACTCTGTTCCCAGCTTTGAACAACACACAGCATTCATTTTCCAGAAGTGCATCAGAAACGCTGGTTTCGACACTTTCACAACGCAAAAACGCGATTCCCGGGTTTTAACATCATTCAGCGTGCAGTTTCAACGATATTGCCAGAAACGCTGTTTTCGACACTTTCAGAGCGCAAAAACGCGATTCCAGGGTTTTAACATCATTCAACGTGTAGTTTCAACTATATTGCCAGAAACACGGTTTTCAACATCGCTCAGCATTCAATTCAAAGGAGAATGCCTGAAAAGGTTTTTGGAGTCACTCAGAGACCAAAAACTCTGTTCTCAGCTTTGAACAACACTCAGCATTCAGATTTCAGTAGACTGTCAGAAACACAATTTTCACACTCTCCAAGCCCAAAAACTCTGTTCCCAGCTTTGAACAACACACAGCATTCATTTTCCAGAAGTGCATCAGAAACGCCGTTTTCGACACTTTCACAACGCAAAAACGCGATTCCCGGGTTTTAACATCATTCAACGTGCAGTTTCATCTATATTGCGAGAAACCCTGTTTTCGACACTTTCAGAGAGCAAAAACGCGATTCCTGGGTTTTAACATCATTCAACGTGCAGTTTCATCTATATTGCCAGAAACACGGTTTTCAACACTTTCAGAGCGCAAAAACTTGATTCCCACGTTTTCAACATCGCTCAGCATTCAATTTAAAGGAGAATGCCTGGAAAGGTTTTTGGAGTCACTCAGAGCCCAAAAACTCTGTTCTCAGCTTTGAACAACACTCAGCATTCAGATTTCAGTAGACTGTCAGAAACACAATTTTCACACTCTCCAAGCCCAAAAACTCTGTTCCCAGCTTTGAACAACACACAGCATTCATTTTCCAGAAGTGCATCAGAAACGCCGTTTTCGACACTTTCACAATGCAAAAACGCGATTCCCGGGTTTTAACATTATTCAGCGTACAGTTTCAATGATATTGCGAGAAACCCTGTTTTCGACACTTTCAGAGCGCAAAAATGCGATTCCCACGTTTTCAGCATCGCTCAGCATTCAATTCAAAGGAGAATGCCTGAAAAGATTTTTGGAGTCACTCAGAGCCCAAAAACTCTTTTCTCAGCTTTGAACAACACTCAGCATTCAGATTTCAGTAGACTATCAGAAACACAATTTTCACACTCTCCAAGCCCAAAAACTCTGTTCCCAGTTTTGAACAACACACAACATTCATTTTCCAGAAGTGCATCAGAAACGTTGTTTTCAACACTTTCACAACGCAAAAACACGATTCCCACGTTTTCAACATCGCTCAGGTCTCAATTTAAAGGAGATTGCCTGAAAAGGTTTTTGGAGTCACTCAGAGCCCAAAAACTCTGTTCTCAGCTTTGAACAACACTCAGCATTCAGATTTCAGTAGACTGTCAGAAACACAATTTTCACACTCTCCAAGCCCAAAAACTCTGTTCCCAGCTTTGAACAACACACAGCATTCATTTTCCAGAAGTGCATCAGAAACGCTGTTTTCGACACTTTCACAACGCAAAAACGCGATTCCCGGGTTTTAACATCATTCAGCGTGCAGTTTCAACGATATTGCCAGAAACGCTGTTTTCGACACTTTCAGAGCGCAAAAACGCGATTCCAGGGTTTTAACATCATTCAACGTGTAGTTTCAACTATATTGCCAGAAACACGGTTTTCAACACTTTCACAACGCAAAAACACGATTCCCACGTTTTCAACATCGCTCAGGTCTCAATTTAAAGGAGAATGCCTGAAAAGGTTTTTGGAGTCACTCAGAGCCCAAAAACTCTGTTCTCAGCTTTGAACAACACTCAGCATTCAGATTTCAGTAGACTGTCAGAAACACAATTTTCACACTCTCCAAGCCCAAAAACTCTGTTCCCAGCTTTGAACAACACACAGCATTCATTTTCCAGAAGTGCATCAGAAACGCTGTTTTCGACACTTTCACAACGCAAAAACGCGATTCCCGGGTTTTAACACCATTCAGCGTGCAGTTTCAACGATATTGCCAGAAACGCTGTTTTCGACACTTTCAGAGCGCAAAAACGCGATTCCAGGGTTTTAACATCATTCAACGTGTAGTTTCAACTATATTGCCAGAAACACGGTTTTCAACACTTTCAGAGCGCAAAAACACGATTCCCATGTTTTCAACATCGCTCAGGTCTCAATTTAAAGGAGAATGCCTGAAAAGGTTTTTGGAGTCACTCAGAGCCCAAAAACTCTGTTCTCAGCTTTGAACAACACTCAGCATTCAGATTTCAGTAGACTATCAGAAACACAATTTTCACACTCTCCAAGCCCAAAAACTCTGTTCCCACCTTTGAACAACACACAGCACTCATTTTCCAGAAGTGCATCAGAAAAGTGGTTTTCGACACTTTCAGAGCGCAAAAACGCGATTCCTGGGTTTTAACATCATTCAACGTTCAATTTCAATGATATTGCGAGAAACCCTGTTTTCGACACTTTCAGAGCGCAAAAAGTTGATTCCCACGTTTTCAACATCGCTCAGCATTCAATTCAAAGGAGAATGCCTGAAAAGGTTTTTGGAGTCACTCAGAGCCCAAAAACTCTGTTCTCAGCTTTGAACAACACTCAGCATTCAGATTTCAGTAGACTGTCAGAAACACAATTTTCACACTCTCCAAGCCCAAAAACTCTGTTCCCAGCTTTGAACAACACACAGCACTCATTTTCCAGAAGTGCATCAGAAACGCTGTTTTCGACACTTTCAGAGCGCAGACACGCGATTCCCGGGTTTTAACATCATTCAACGTGCAGTTTCAACTATATTGCCAGAAACACGGTTTTCAACACTTTCAGAGCGCAAAAACACGATTCCCACGTTTTCAACATCGCTCAGAATTCAATTTAAAGGAGAATGCCTGGAAAGGTTTTTGGAGTCACTCAGAGCCCAAAAACTCTGTTCTCAGCTTTGAACAACACTCATCATTCAGATTTCAGTAGACTGTCAGAAACACAATTTTCACACTCTCCAAGCCCAAAAACTCTGTTCCCAGCTTTGAACAACACACAGCATTCATTTTCCAGAAGTGCATCAGAAACGCCGTTTTCGACACTTTCACAACACAAAAACGCGATTCCCGGGTTTTAACATCATTCAGCGTGCAGTTTCAATGATATTGCGAGAAACCCTGTTTTCGACACTTTCACAACGCAAAAACGCGATTCCCGGTTTTTAACATCATTCAACGTGCAGTTTCAATTATATTGCCAGAAACACGGTTTTCAACACTTTCAGAGCGCAAAAACACGATTCCCACGTTTTCAACATCGCTCAGCATTCAATTTAAAGGAGAATGCCTGGAAAGGTTTTTGGAGTCACTCAGAGCCCAAAAACTCTGTTCTCAGCTTTGAACAACATTCAGCATTCAGATTTCAGTAGACTGTCAGAAACACAATTTTCACACTCTCCAAGCCCAAAAACTCTGTTCCCAGCTTTGAACAACACACAGCATTCAATTTCCAGAAGTGCATAAGAAACGCCGTTTTCGACACTTTCACAACGCAAAAACGCGATTCCCGGGTTTTAACATCATTCAGCGTGCAGTTTCAATGATATTGCGAGAAACCCTGTTTTCGACACTTTCAGAGCGCAAAAACGCGATTCCTGGGTTTTAACATCATTCAACGTGCAGTTTCATCTATATTGCCAGAAACACGGTTTTCGACACTTTCAGAGCGCAAAATGTTGATTCCCACGTTTTCAACATCGCTCAGCATTCAATTCAAAGGAGAATGCCTGAAAAGGTTTTTGGAGTCACTCAGAGCCCAAAAACTCTGTTCTCAGCTTTGAACAACACTCAGCATTCAGATTTCAGTAGACTGTCAGAAACACAATTTTCACACTCTCCAAGCCCAAAAACTCTGTTCCCAGCTTTGAACAACACACAGCACTCATTTTCCAGAAGTGCATCAGAAACGCCGTTTTCGACACTTTCACAACGCAAAAACGCGATTCCTGGGTTTTAACATCATTCAACGTGCAGTTTCATCTATATTGCCAGAAACACGGTTTTCAACACTTTCAGACCGCAAAAACACGATTCCCACGTTTTCAACATCGCTCAGCATTCAATTTAAAGGAGAATGCCTGGAAAGGTTTTTGGAGTCACTCAGAGCCCAAAAACTCTGTTCTCAGCTTTGAACAACACTCAGCATTCAGATTTCAGTAGACTGTCAGAAACACAATTTTCACACTCTCCAAGCCCAAAAACTCTGTTCCCAGCTTTGAACAACACACAGCACTCATTTTCCAGAAGTGCATCAGAAACGCTGTTTTCGACACTTTCAGAGCGCAAAAACGCGATTCCTGGGTTTTAACATCATTCAACGTGCAGTTTCAACTATATTGCCAGAAACACGGTTTTCAACACTTTCAGATCGCAAAAACACGATTCCCACGTTTTCAACATCGCTCAGCATTCAATTTAAAGGAGAATGCCTGGAAAGGTTTTTGGAGTCACTCAGAGCCCAAAAACTCTGTTCTCAGCTTTGAACAATACTCATTATTCAGATTTCAGTAGACTGTCAGAAACACAATTTTCACCCTCTCCAAGCCCAAAAACTCTGTTCCCACCTTTGAAAAACACACAGCACTCATTTTCCAGAAGTGCATCAGAAAAGTGGTTTTCGACACTTTCAGAGCGCAAAAACGCGATTCCTGGGTTTTAACATCATTCAACGTTCAGTTTCAATGATATTGCGAGAAACCCTGTTTTCGACACTTTCAGAGCGCAAAAACGCGATTCCTGGGTTTTAACATCATTCAACGTGCAGTTTCATCTATATTGCCAGAAACACGGTTTTCAACACTTTCAGAGCGCAAAAACACGATTCCCACGTTTTCAACATCGCTCAGCATTCAATTCAAAGGAGAATGCCTGGAAAGGTTTTTGGAGTCACTCAGAGCCCAAAAACTCTGTTCTCAGCTTTGAACAACACTCAGCATTCAGATTTCAGTAGACTGTCAGAAACACAATTTTCACACTCTCCAAGCCCAAAAACTCTGTTCCCAGCTTTGAACAACACACAGCACTCATTTTCCAGAAGTGCATCAGCAACGTTGTTTTCGACACTTTCAGAGCGCAAAAACGCGATTCCTGGGTTTTAACATCATTCAGCGTGCAGTTTCAACTATATTGCCAGAAACACGGTTTTCAACACTTTCAGATCGCAAAAACGCGATTCCCGGGTTTTAACATCATTCAGCGTGCAGTTTCAACGATATTGCCAGAAACACGGTTTTCCACACTTTCAGAGCGAAAAAACGCGATTCCAGGGTTTTAACATCATTCAACGTGCAGTTTCAACTATATTGCCAGAAACACGGTTGTCAACACTTTCAGAGGGCAAAAACACGATTCCCACGTTTTCAACATCGCTCAGCATTCAATTTAAAGGAGAATGCCTGGAAAGGTTTTTGGAGTCACTCAGAGCCCAAAAACTCTGTTCTCAGCTTTGAACAATACTCATTATTCAGATTTCAGTAGACTGTCAGAAACACAATTTTCACCCTCTCCAAGCCCAAAAACTCTGTTCCCACCTTTGAAAAACACACAGCACTCATTTTCCAGAAGTGCATCAGAAAAGTGGTTTTCGACACTTTCAGAGCGCAAAAACGCGATTCCTGGGTTTTAACATCATTCAACGTTCAGTTTCAATGATATTGCGAGAAACCCTGTTTTCGACACTTTCAGAGCGCAAAAACGCGATTCCTGGGTTTTAACATCATTCAACGTGCAGTTTCATCTATATTGCCAGAAACACGGTTTTCAACACTTTCAGAGCGCAAAAACACGATTCCCACGTTTTCAACATCGCTCAGCATTCAATTCAAAGGAGAATGCCTGGAAAGGTTTTTGGAGTCACTCAGAGCCCAAAAACTCTGTTCTCAGCTTTGAACAACACTCAGCATTCAGATTTCAGTAGACTGTCAGAAACACAATTTTCACACTCTCCAAGCCCAAAAACTCTGTTCCCAGCTTTGAACAACACACAGCACTCATTTTCCAGAAGTGCATCAGCAACGTTGTTTTCGACACTTTCAGAGCGCAAAAACGCGATTCCTGGGTTTTAACATCATTCAGCGTGCAGTTTCAACTATATTGCCAGAAACACGGTTTTCAACACTTTCAGATCGCAAAAACGCGATTCCAGGGTTTTAACATAATTCAGCGTGCAGTTTCAACGATATTGCCAGAAACACGGTTTTCCACACTTTCAGAGCGAAAAAACGCGATTCCAGGGTTTTAACATCATTCAACGTGCAGTTTCAACTATATTGCCAGAAACACGGTTGTCAACACTTTCAGAGGGCAAAAACACGATTCCCACGTTTTCAACATCGCTCAGCATTCAATTTAAAGGAGAATGCCTGGAAAGGTTTTTGGAGTCACTCAGAGCCCAAAAACTCTTTTCTCAGCTTTGAACAACACACAGCATTCAGATTTCAGTAGACTGTCAGAAACACAATTTTCACACTATCCAAGCCCAAAAACTCTGTTCCCAGCTTTGAACAACACACAGCACTCATTTTCCAGAAGTGCATCAGAAACGTTGTTTTCGACACTTTCAGAGCGCAAAAACGCGATTCCTGGGTTTTAACATCATTCAGCGTGCAGTTTCAACTTTATTGCCAGAAACACGGTTTTCAACACTTTCAGATCGCAAAAACACGATTCCCACGTTTTCAACATCGCTCAGCATTCAATTTAAAGGAGAATGCCTGGAAAGGTTTTTGGAGTCACTCAGAGCCCAAAAACTCTGTTCTCAGCTTTGAACAATACTCATCATTCAGATTTCAGTAGACTGTCAGAAACACAATTTTCACCTCTCCAAGCCCAAAAACTCTGTTCCCACCTTTGAACAACACACAGCACTCATTTTCCAGAAGTGCATCAGCAACGTTGTTTTCGACACTTTCAGAGCGCAAAAACGCGATTCCTGGGTTTTAACATCATTCAACGTTCAGTTTCAATGATATTGCGAGAAACCCTGTTTTCGACACTTTCAGAGCGCAAAAACGCGATTCCTGGGTTTTAACATCATTCAACGTGCAGTTTCATCTATATTGCCAGAAACACGGTTTTCAACACTTTCAGAGCGCAAAAACACGATTCCCACGTTTTCAACATCGCTCAGCATTCAATTCAAAGGAGCATGCCTGAAAAGGTTTTTGGAGTCACTCAGAGCCTAAAAACTCTGTTCTCAGCTTTGAACAATACTCAGCATTCAGATTTCAGTAGACTGTCAGAAACACAATTTTCACCCTCTCCAAGCCAAAAAACTCTGTTCCCCGCTTTGAACAACACACAGCACTCATTTTCCAGAAGTGCATCAGAAACGTTGTTTTCGACACTTTCAGAGCGCAAAAACGCGATTCCTGGGTTTTAACATCATTCAGCGTGCAGTTTCAACTATATTGCCAGAAACACGGTTTTCAACACTTTCAGATCGCAAAAACACGATTCCCACGTTTTCAACATCGCTCAGCATTCAATTTAAAGGAGAATGCCTGGAAAGGTTTTTGGAGTCACTCAGAGCCCAAAAACTCTGTTCTCAGCTTTGAACAATACTCATCATTCAGATTTCAGTAGACTGTCAGAAACACAATTTTCACCTCTCCAAGCCCAAAAACTCTGTTCCCACCTTTGAACAACACACAGCACTCATTTTCCAGAAGTGCATCAGAAAAGTGGTTTTCGACACTTTCAGAGCGCAAAAACGCGATTCCTGGGTTTTAACATCATTCAACGTTCAGTTTCAATGATATTGCGAGAAACCCTGTTTTCGACACTTTCAGAGCGCAAAAACGCGATTCCTGGGTTTTAACATCATTCAACGTGCAGTTTCATCTATATTGCCAGAAACACGGTTTTCAACACTTTCAGAGCGCAAAAACACGATTCCCACGTTTTCAACATCGCTCAGCATTCAATTCAAAGGAGCATGCCTGAAAAGGTTTTTGGAGTCACTCAGAGCCTAAAAACTCTGTTCTCAGCTTTGAACAATACTCAGCATTCAGATTTCAGTAGACTGTCAGAAACACAATTTTCACCCTCTCCAAGCCAAAAAACTCTGTTCCCCGCTTTGAACAACACACAGCACTCATTTTCCAGAAGTGCATCAGAAACGCTGTTTTCGACTCTTTCAGAGCGCAAAAACGCGATTCCTGGGTTTTAACATCATTCAACGTGCAGTTTCAACTATATTGCCAGAAACACGGTTTTCAACACTTTCAGAGCGCAAAAACACGATTCCCACGTTTTCAGCATCGCTCAGCATTCAATTCAAAGGAGAATGCCTGAAAAGGTTTTTGGAGTCACTCAGAGCCCAAAAACTCTGTTCTCATCTTTGAACAACACTCAGCATTCAGATTTCAGTATACTGTCAGAAACACAATTTTCACACTATCCAAGCCCAAAAACTCTGTTCCCAGCTTTGAACAACACACAGCATTCATTTTCCAGAAGTGCATAAGAAACGCCGTTTTCGACACTTTCACAACGCAAAAACGCGATTCCCGGGTTTTAACATCATTCAACGTTCAGTTTCAATGATATTGCGAGAAACCCTGTTTTCGACACTTTCAGAGCGCAAAAACGCGATTCCTGGGTTTTAACATCATTCAACGTGCAGTTTCATCTATATTGCCAGAAACACGGTTTTCAACACTTTCAGAGCGCAAAAACACGATTCCCACGTTTTCAACATCGCTCAGCATTCAATTCAAAGGAGAATGCCTGGAAAGGTTTTTGGAGTCACTCAGAGCCCAAAAACTCTGTTCTCAGCTTTGAACAACACTCAGCATTCAGATTTCAGTAGACTGTCAGAAACACAATTTTCACACTCTCCAAGCCCAAAAACTCTGTTCCCAGCTTTGAACAACACACAGCACTCATTTTCCAGAAGTGCATAAGAAACGCCGTTTTCGACACTTTCACAACGCAAAAACGCGATTCCCGGGTTTTAACATCATTCAGCGTGCAGTTTCAATGATATTGCGAGAAACCCTGTTTTCGACACTTTCAGAGCGCAAAAACACGATTCCTGGGTTTTAACATCATTCAACGTGCAGTTTCATCTATATTGCCAGAAACACGGTTTTCAACACTTTCAGAGCGCAAAAACACGATTCCCACGTTTTCAACATCGCTCAGCATTCAATTTAAAGGAGAATGCCTGGAAAGGTTTTTGGAGTCACTCAGAGCCCAAAAACTCTGTTCTCAGCTTTGAACAATACTCATCATTCAGATTTCAGTAGACTGTCAGAAACACAATTTTCACCCTCTCCAAGCCCAAAAACTCTGTTCCCAGCTTTGAACAACACACAGCACTCATTTTCCAGAAGTGCATAAGAAACGCCGTTTTCGACACTTTCACAACGCAAAAACGCGATTCCCGGGTTTTAACATCATTCAGCGTGCAGTTTCAATGATATTGCGAGAAACCCTGTTTTCGACACTTTCAGAGCGCAAAAACACGATTCCCACGTTTTCAACATCGCTCAGCATTCAATTTAAAGGAGAATGCCTGGAAAGGTTTTTGGAGTCACTCAGAGCCCAAAAACTCTGTTCTCAGCTTTGAACAACACTCAGCATTCAGATTTCAGTAGACTGTCAAAAACACAATTTTCACACTCTCCAAGCCCAAAAACTCTGTTCCCAGCTTTGAACAACACACAGCACTCATTTTCCAGAAGTGCATCAGAAACGATGTTTTCGACACTTTCAGAGCGCAAAAACGCGATTCCTGGGTTTTAACATCATTCAGCGTGCAGTTTCAACTATATTGCCAGAAACACGGTTTTCAACACTTTCAGAGCGCAAAAACACGATTCCCACGTTTTCAACATCGCTCAGCATTCAATTTAAAGGAGAATGCCTGGAAAGGTTTTTGGAGTCACTCAGAGCCCAAAAACTCTGTTCTCAGCTTTGAACAATACTCATCATTCAGATTTCAGTAGACTGTCAGAAACACAATTTTCACCCTCTCCAAGCCCAAAAACTCTGTTCCCAGCTTTGAACAACACACAGCACTCATTTTCCAGAAGTGCATAAGAAACGCCGTTTTCGACACTTTCACAACGCAAAAACGCGATTCCCGGGTTTTAACATCATTCAGCGTGCAGTTTCAATGATATTGCGAGAAACCCTGTTTTCGACACTTTCAGAGCGCAAAAACGCGATTCCTGGGTTTTAACATCATTCAACGTGCAGTTTCATCTATATTGCCAGAAACACGGTTTTCAACACTTTCAGAGCGCAAAAAGTTGATTCCCACGTTTTCAACATCGCTCAGCATTCAATTTAAAGGAGAATGCCTGGAAAGGTTTTTGGAGTCACTCAGAGCCCAAAAACTCTGTTCTCAGCTTTGAACAACACTCAGCATTCAGATTTCAGTAGACTGTCAGAAACACAATTTTCACACTCTCCAAGCCCAAAAACTCTGTTCCCAGCTTTGAACAACACACAGCACTCATTTTCCAGAAGTGCATCAGAAACGTTGTTTTCGACACTTTCAGAGCGCAAAAACGCGATTCCTGGGTTTTAACATCATTCAGCGTGCAGTTTCAACTATATTGCCAGAAACACGGTTTTCAACACTTTCAGAGCGCAAAAACACGATTCCCACGTTTTCAACATCGCTCAGCATTCAATTCAAAGGAGCATGCCTGAAAAGGTTTTTGGAGTCACTCAGAGCCCAAAAACTCTGTTCTCAGCTTTGAACAATACTCAGCATTCAGATTTCAGTAGACTGTCAGAAACACAATTTTCACCCTCTCCAAGCCAAAACACTCTGTTCCCCGCTTTGAACAACACACAGCACTCATTTTCCAGAAGTGCATCAGAAACGCTGTTTTCGACACTTTCAGAGCGCAAAAACGCGATTCCTGGGTTTTAACATCATTCAACGTGCAGTTTCAACTATATTGCCAGAAACACGGTTTTCAACACTTTCAGAGCGCAAAAACACGATTCCCACGTTTTCAGCATCGCTCAGCATTCAATTCAAAGGAGAATGCCTGAAAAGGTTTTTGGAGTCACTCAGAGCCCAAAAACTCTGTTCTCAGCTTTGAACAACACTCAGCATTCAGATTTCAGTAGACTGTCAGAAACACAATTTTCACACTCTCCAAGCCCAAAAACTCTGTTCCCAGCTTTGAACAACACACAGCACTCATTTTCCAGAAGTGCATCAGAAACGTTGTTTTCGACACTTTCAGAGCGCAAAAACGCGATTCCTGGGTTTTAACATCATTCAACGTGCAGTTTCAACTATATTGCCAGAAACACGGTTTACAACACTTTCAGAGCGCAAAAACACGATTCCCACGTTTTCAACATCGCTCAGCATTCAATTTAAAGGATAATGCCTGAAAAGGATTTTGGAGTCACTCAGAGCCCAAAAACTCTGTTCTCAGCTTTGAACAACACTCAGCATTCAGATTTCAGTAGACTGTCAGAAACACAATTTTCACACTCTCCAAGCCCAAAAACTCTGTTCCCAGCTTTGAACAACACACAGCATTCATTTTCCAGAAGTGCATCAGAAACGCCGTTTTCGACACTTTCACAACGCAAAAACGCGATTCCCGGGTTTTAACATCATTCAGCGTGCAGTTTCAATGATATTGCGAGAAACCCTGTTTTCGACACTTTCAGAGCGCAAAAACGCGATTCCTGGGTTTTAACATCATTCAGCGTGCAGTTTCAACTATATTGCCAGAAACACGGTTTTCAACACTTTCAGATCGCAAAAACACGATTCCCACGTTTTCAACATCGCTCAGCATTCAATTTAAAGGAGAATGCCTGGAAAGGTTTTTGGAGTCACTCAGAGCCCAAAAACTCTGTTCTCAGCTTTGAACAATACTCATCATTCAGATTTCAGTAGACTGTCAGAAACACAATTTTCACCCTCTCCAAGCCCAAAAACTCTGTTCCCACCTTTGAACAACACACAGCACTCATTTTCCAGAAGTGCATCAGAAAAGTGGTTTTCGACGCTTTCAGAGCGCAAAAACGCGATTCCTGGGTTTTAACATCATTCAACGTTCAGTTTCAATGATATTGCGAGAAACCCTGTTTTCGACACTTTCAGAGCGCAAAAACGCGATTCCTGGGTTTTAACATCATTCAACGTGCAGTTTCATCTATATTGCCAGAAACACGGTTTTCAACACTTTCAGAGCGCAAAAACACGATTCCCACGTTTTCAACATCGCTCAGCATTCAATTCAAAGGAGAATGCCTGGAAAGGTTTTTGGAGTCACTCAGAGCCCAAAAACTCTGTTCTCAGCTTTGAACAACACTCAGCATTCAGATTTCAGTAGACTGTCAGAAACACAATTTTCACACTCTCCAAGCCCAAAAACTCTGTTCCCAGCTTTGAACAACACACAGCACTCATTTTCCAGAAGTGCATCAGAAACGTTGTTTTCGACACTTTCAGAGCGCAAAAACGCGATTCCTGGGTTTTAACATCATTCAGCGTGCAGTTTCAACTATATTGCCAGAAACACGGTTTTCAACACTTTCAGATCGCAAAAACACGATTCCCACGTTTTCAACATCGCTCAGCATTCAATTTAAAGGAGAATGCCTGGAAAGGTTTTTGGAGTCACTCAGAGCCCAAAAACTCTGTTCTCAGCTTTGAACAATACTCATCATTCAGATTTCAGTAGACTGTCAGAAACACAATTTTCACCCTCTCCAAGCCCAAAAACTCTGTTCCCACCTTTGAACAACACACAGCACTCATTTTCCAGAAGTGCATCAGAAAAGTGGTTTTCAACACTTTCAGAGCGCAAAAACGCGATTCCTGGGTTTTAACATCATTCAACGTGCAGTTTCAACTATATTGCCAGAAACACGGTTTTCAACACTTTCAGAGCGCAAAAACACGATTCCCACGTTTTCAACATCGCTCAGCATTCAATTCAAAGGAGAATGCCTGAAAAGGTTTTTGGAGTCACTCAGAGCCCAAAAACTCTGTTCTCAGCTTTGAACAACACTCAGCATTCAGATTTCAGTAGACTGTCAGAAACACAATTTTCACACTCTCCAAGCCCAAAAACTCTGTTCCCACCTTTGAACAACAGACAGCATTCATTTTCCAGAAGTGCATCAGAAACGCCGTTTTCGACACTTTCACAACGCAAAAACGCGATTCCCGGGTTTTAACATCATTCAGCGTGCAGTTTCAATGATATTGCGAGAAACCCTGTTTTCGACACTTTCAGAGCGCAAAAACGCGATTCCTGGGTTTTAAAATCATTCAACGTGCAGTTTCATCTATATTGCCAGAAACACGGTTTTCAACACTTCCAGAGCGCAAAAAGTTGATTCCCACGTTTTCAACATCGCTCAGCATTCAATTCAAAGGAGAATGCCTGAAAAGGTTTTTGGAGTCACTCAGAGCCCAAAAACTCTTTTCTCAGCTTTGAACAACACTCAGCATTCAGATTTCAGTAGACTATCAGATACACAATTTTCACACTCTCCAAGCCCAAAAACTCTGTTCCCAGCTTTGAACAACACACAGCATTCATTTTCCAGAAGTGCATCAGAAACGTTGTTTTCAACACTTTCACAACGCAAAAACACGATTCCCACGTTTTCAACATCGCTCAGGTCTCAATTTAAAGGAGAATGCCTGAAAAGGTTTTTGGAGTCACTCAGAGCCCAAAAACTCTGTTCTCAGCTTTGAACAACACTCAGCATTCAGATTTCAGTAGACTGTCAGAAACACAATTTTCACACTCTCCAAGCCCAAAAACTCTGTTCCCAGCTTTGAACAACACACAGCATTCATTTTCCAGAATTGCATCAGAAACGCCGTTTTCGACACTTTCACAACGCAAAAACGCGATTCCCGGGTTTTAACATCATTCAACGTGCAGTTTCAATGATATTGCGAGAAACCCTGTTTTCGACACTTTCAGAGAGCAAAAACGCGATTCCTGGGTTTTAACATCATTCAACGTGCAGTTTCATCTATATTGCCAGAAACACGGTTTTCAACACTTTCAGAGCGCAAAAACTTGATTCCCACGTTTTCAACATCGCTCAGCATTCAATTTAAAGGAGAATGCCTGGAAAGGTTTTTGGAGTCACTCAGAGCCCAAAAACTCTGTTCTCAGCTTTGAACAACACTCAGCATTCAGATTTCAGTAGACTGTCAGAAACACAATTTTCACACTCTCCAAGCCCAAAAACTCTGTTCCCAGCTTTGAACAACACACAGCACTCATTTTCCAGAAGTGCATCAGAAACGCTGTTTTCGACACTTTCAGAGCGCAAAAACGCGATTCCTGGGTTTTAACATCATTCAACGTGCAGTTTCAATGATATTGCGAGAAACCCTGTTTTCGACACTTTCAGAGCGCAAAAACGCGATTCCCGGGTTTTAACATCATTCAACGTGTAGTTTCAACTATATTGCCAGAAACACGGTTTTCAACATCGCTCAGCATTCAATTCAAAGGAGAATGCCTGAAAAGATTTTTGGAGTCACTCAGAGCCCAAAAACTCTTTTCTCAGCTTTGAACAACACTCAGCATTCAGATTTCAGTAGACTATCAGAAACACAATTTTCACACTCTCCAAGCCCAAAAACTCTGTTCCCAGTTTTGAACAACACACAGCATTCATTTTCCAGAAGTGCATCAGAAACGTTGTTTTCAACACTTTCACAACGCAAAAACACGATTCCCACGTTTTCAACATCGCTCAGGTCTCAATTTAAAGGAGATTGCCTGAAAAGGTTTTTGGAGTCACTCAGAGCCCAAAAACTCTGTTCTCAGCTTTGAACAACACTCAGCATTCAGATTTCAGTAGACTGTCAGAAACACAATTTTCACACTCTCCAAGCCCAAAAACTCTGTTCCCAGCTTTGAACAACACACAGCATTCATTTTCCCGAAGTGCATCAGAAACGCTGGTTTCGACACTTTCACAACGCAAAAACGCGATTCCCGGGTTTTAACATCATTCAGCGTGCAGTTTCAACGATATTGCCAGAAACGCTGTTTTCGACACTTTCAGAGCGCAAAAACGCGATTCCAGGGTTTTAACATCATTCAACGTGTAGTTTCAACTATATTGCCAGAAACACGGTTTTCAACATCGCTCAGCATTCAATTCAAAGGAGAATGCCTGAAAAGGTTTTTGGAGTCACTCAGAGACCAAAAACTCTGTTCTCAGCTTTGAACAACACTCAGCATTCAGATTTCAGTAGACTGTCAGAAACACAATTTTCACACTCTCCAAGCCCAAAAACTCTGTTCCCAGCTTTGAACAACACACAGCATTCATTTTCCAGAATTGCATCAGAAACGCCGTTTTCGACACTTTCACAACGCAAAAACGCGATTCCCGGGTTTTAACATCATTCAACGTGCAGTTTCAACGATATTGCGAGAAACCCTGTTTTCGACACTTTCAGAGCGCAAAAACGCGATTCCTGGGTTTTAACATCATTCAACGTGCAGTTTCATCTATATTGCCAGAAACACGGTTTTCAACACTTTCAGAGCGCAAAAACTTGATTCCCACGTTTTCAACATCGCTCAGCATTCAATTTAAAGGAGAATGCCTGGAAAGGTTTTTGGAGTCACTCAGAGCCCAAAAACTCTGTTCTCAGCTTTGAACAACACTCAGCATTCAGATTTCAGTAGACTGTCAGAAACACAATTTTCACACTCTCCAAGCCCAAAAACTCTGTTCCCAGCTTTGAACAACACACAGCATTCATTTTCCAGAAGTGCATCAGAAACGCCGTTTTCGACACTTTCACAACGCAAAAACGCGATTCCCGGGTTTTAACATTATTCAGCGTACAGTTTCAATGATATTGCGAGAAACCCTGTTTTCGACACTTTCAGAGCGCAAAAATGCGATTCCCACGTTTTCAGCATCGCTCAGCATTCAATTCAAAGGAGAATGCCTGAAAAGATTTTTGGAGTCACTCAGAGCCCAAAAACTCTTTTCTCAGCTTTGAACAACACTCAGCATTCAGATTTCAGTAGACTATCAGAAACACAATTTTCACACTCTCCAAGCCCAAAAACTCTGTTCCCAGTTTTGAACAACACACAACATTCATTTTCCAGAAGTGCATCAGAAACGTTGTTTTCAACACTTTCACAACGCAAAAACACGATTCCCACGTTTTCAACATCGCTCAGGTCTCAATTTAAAGGAGATTGCCTGAAAAGGTTTTTGGAGTCACTCAGAGCCCAAAAACTCTGTTCTCAGCTTTGAACAACACTCAGCATTCAGATTTCAGTAGACTGTCAGAAACACAATTTTCACACTCTCCAAGCCCAAAAACTCTGTTCCCAGCTTTGAACAACACACAGCATTCATTTTCCAGAAGTGCATCAGAAACGCTGTTTTCGACACTTTCAGAGCGCAAAAACGCGATTCCAGGGTTTTAACATCATTCAACGTGTAGTTTCAACTATATTGCCAGAAACACGGTTTTCAACACTTTCACAACGCAAAAACACGATTCCCACGTTTTCAACATCGCTCAGGTCTCAATTTAAAGGAGAATGCCTGAAAAGGTTTTTGGAGTCACTCAGAGCCCAAAAACTCTGTTCTCAGCTTTGAACAACACTCAGCATTCAGATTTCAGTAGACTGTCAGAAACACAATTTTCACACTCTCCAAGCCCAAAAACTCTGTTCCCAGCTTTGAACAACACACAGCATTCATTTTCCAGAAGTGCATCAGAAACGCTGTTTTCGACACTTTCACAACGCAAAAACGCGATTCCCGGGTTTTAACACCATTCAGCGTGCAGTTTCAACGATATTGCCAGAAACGCTGTTTTCGACACTTTCAGAGCGCAAAAACGCGATTCCAGGGTTTTAACATCATTCAACGTGTAGTTTCAACTATATTGCCAGAAACACGGTTTTCAACACTTTCAGAGCGCAAAAACACGATTCCCATGTTTTCAACATCGCTCAGGTCTCAATTTAAAGGAGAATGCCTGAAAAGGTTTTTGGAGTCACTCAGAGCCCAAAAACTCTGTTCTCAGCTTTGAACAACACTCAGCATTCAGATTTCAGTAGACTGTCAGAAACACAATTTTCACACTCTCCAAGCCCAAAAACTCTGTTCCCAGCTTTGAACAACACACAGCACTCATTTTCCAGAAGTGCATCAGAAACGCTGTTTTCGACACTTTCAGAGCGCAGACACGCGATTCCCGGGTTTTAACATCATTCAGCGTGCAGTTTCAACTATATTGCCAGAAACACGGTTTTCAACACTTTCAGAGCGCAAAAACACGATTCCCACGTTTTCAACATCGCTCAGAATTCAATTTAAAGGAGAATGCCTGGAAAGGTTTTTGGAGTCACTCAGAGCCCAAAAACTCTGTTCTTAGCTTTGAACAACACTCATCATTCAGATTTCAGTAGACTGTCAGAAACACAATTTTCACACTCTCCAAGCCCAAAAACTCTGTTCCCAGCTTTGAACAACACACAGCATTCATTTTCCAGAAGTGCATCAGAAACGCCGTTTTCGACACTTTCACAACACAAAAACGCGATTCCCGGGTTTTAACATCATTCAGCGTGCAGTTTCAATGATATTGCGAGAAACCCTGTTTTCGACACTTTCACAACGCAAAAACGCGATTCCCGGTTTTTAACATCATTCAACGTGCAGTTTCAATTATATTGCCAGAAACACGGTTTTCAACACTTTCAGAGCGCAAAAACACGATTCCCACGTTTTCAACATCGCTCAGCATTCAATTTAAAGGAGAATGCCTGGAAAGGTTTTTGGAGTCACTCAGAGCCCAAAAACTCTGTTCTCAGCTTTGAACAACATTCAGCATTCAGATTTCAGTAGACTGTCAGAAACACAATTTTCACACTCTCCAAGCCCAAAAACTCTGTTCCCAGCTTTGAACAACACACAGCATTCAATTTCCAGAAGTGCATAAGAAACGCCGTTTTCGACACTTTCACAACGCAAAAACGCGATTCCCGGGTTTTAACATCATTCAGCGTGCAGTTTCAATGATATTGCGAGAAACCCTGTTTTCGACACTTTCAGAGCGCAAAAACGCGATTCCTGGGTTTTAACATCATTCAACGTGCAGTTTCATCTATATTGCCAGAAACACGGTTTTCAACACTTTCAGAGCGCAAAAACACGATTCCCACGTTTTCAACATCGCTCAGCATTCAATTCAAAGGAGAATGCCTGGAAAGGTTTTTGGAGTCACTCAGAGCCCAAAAACTCTGTTCTCAGCTTTGAACAACACTCAGCATTCAGATTTCAGTAGACTGTCAGAAACACAATTTTCACACTCTCCAAGCCCAAAAACTCTGTTCCCAGCTTTGAACAACACACAGCACTCATTTTCCAGAAGTGCATAAGAAACGCCGTTTTCGACACTTTCACAACGCAAAAACGCGATTCCCGGGTTTTAACATCATTCAGCGTGCAGTTTCAATGATATTGCGAGAAACCCTGTTTTCGACACTTTCAGAGCGCAAAAACGCGATTCCTGGGTTTTAACATCATTCAACGTGCAGTTTCATCTATATTGCCAGAAACACGGTTTTCAACACTTTCAGAGCGCAAAAACACGATTCCCACGTTTTCAACATCGCTCAGCATTCAATTTAAAGGAGAATGCCTGGAAAGGTTTTTGGAGTCACTCAGAGCCCAAAAACTCTGTTCTCAGCTTTGAACAATACTCATCATTCAGATTTCAGTAGACTGTCAGAAACACAATTTTCACCCTCTCCAAGCCCAAAAACTCTGTTCCCAGCTTTGAACAACACACAGCACTCATTTTCCAGAAGTGCATAAGAAACGCCGTTTTCGACACTTTCACAACGCAAAAACGCGATTCCCGGGTTTTAACATCATTCAGCGTGCAGTTTCAATGATATTGCGAGAAACCCTGTTTTCGACACTTTCAGAGCGCAAAAACACGATTCCCACGTTTTCAACATCGCTCAGCATTCAATTTAAAGGAGAATGCCTGGAAAGGTTTTTGGAGTCACTCAGAGCCCAAAAACTCTGTTCTCAGCTTTGAACAACACTCAGCATTCAGATTTCAGTAGACTGTCAAAAACACAATTTTCACACTCTCCAAGCCCAAAAACTCTGTTCCCAGCTTTGAACAACACACAGCACTCATTTTCCAGAAGTGCATCAGAAACGATGTTTTCGACACTTTCAGAGCGCAAAAACGCGATTCCTGGGTTTTAACATCATTCAGCGTGCAGTTTCAACTATATTGCCAGAAACACGGTTTTCAACACTTTCAGATCGCAAAAACACGATTCCCACGTTTTCAACATCGCTCAGCATTCAATTTAAAGGAGAATGCCTGGAAAGGTTTTTGGAGTCACTCAGAGCCCAAAAACTCTGTTCTCAGCTTTGAACAATACTCATCATTCAGATTTCAGTAGACTGTCAGAAACACAATTTTCACCCTCTCCAAGCCCAAAAACTCTGTTCCCAGCTTTGAACAACACACAGCACTCATTTTCCAGAAGTGCATAAGAAACGCCGTTTTCGACACTTTCACAACGCAAAAAACGCGATTCCCGGGTTTTAACATCATTCAGCGTGCAGTTTCAATGATATTGCGAGAAACCCTGTTTTCGACACTTTCAGAGCGCAAAAACACGATTCCTGGGTTTTAACATCATTCAACGTGCAGTTTCATCTATATTGCCAGAAACACGGTTTTCAACACTTTCAGAGCGCAAAAAGTTGATTCCCACGTTTTCAACATCGCTCAGCATTCAATTTAAAGGAGAATGCCTGGAAAGGTTTTTGGAGTCACTCAGAGCCCAAAAACTCTGTTCTCAGCTTTGAACAACACTCAGCATTCAGATTTCAGTAGACTGTCAGAAACACAATTTTCACACTCTCCAAGCCCAAAAACTCTGTTCCCAGCTTTGAACAACACACAGCACTCATTTTCCAGAAGTGCATCAGAAACGTTGTTTTCGACACTTTCAGAGCGCAAAAACGCGATTCCTGGGTTTTAACATCATTCAGCGTGCAGTTTCAACTATATTGCCAGAAACACGGTTTTCAACACTTTCAGAGCGCAAAAACACGATTCCCACGTTTTCAACATCGCTCAGCATTCAATTCAAAGGAGCATGCCTGAAAAGGTTTTTGGAGTCACTCAGAGCCCAAAAACTCTGTTCTCAGCTTTGAACAATACTCAGCATTCAGATTTCACTAGACTGTCAGAAACACAATTTTCACCCTCTCCAAGCCAAAACACTCTGTTCCCCGCTTTGAACAACACACAGCACTCATTTTCCAGAAGTGCATCAGAAACGCTGTTTTCGACACTTTCAGAGCGCAAAAACGCGGTTCCTGGGTTTTAACATCATTCAACGTGCAGTTTCAACTATATTGCCAGAAACACGGTTTTCAACACTTTCAGAGCGCAAAAACACGATTCCCACGTTTTCAGCATCGCTCAGCATTCAATTCAAAGGAGAATGCCTGAAAAGGTTTTTGGAGTCACTCAGAGCCCAAAAACTCTGTTCTCAGCTTTGAACAACACTCAGCATTCAGATTTCAGTAGACTGTCAGAAACACAATTTTCACACTCTCCAAGCCCAAAAACTCTGTTCCCAGCTTTGAACAACACACAGCACTCATTTTCCAGAAGTGCATCAGAAACGTTGTTTTCGACACTTTCAGAGCGCAAAAACGCGATTCCTGGGTTTTAACATCATTCAACGTGCAGTTTCAACTATATTGCCAGAAACACGGTTTACAACACTTTCAGAGCGCAAAAACACGATTCCCACGTTTTCAACATCGCTCAGCATTCAATTCAAAGGAGAATGCCTGAAAAGGATTTTGGAGTCACTCAGAGCCCAAAAACTCTGTTCTCAGCTTTGAACAACACTCAGCATTCAGATTTCAGTAGACTGTCAGAAACACAATTTTCACACTCTCCAAGCCCAAAAACTCTGTTCCCAGCTTTGAACAACACACAGCATTCATTTTCCAGAAGTGCATCAGAAACGCCGTTTTCGACACTTTCACAACGCAAAAACGCGATTCCCGGGTTTTAACATCATTCAGCGTGCAGTTTCAATGATATTGCGAGAAACCCTGTTTTCGACACTTTCAGAGCGCAAAAACGCGATTCCTGGGTTTTAACATCATTCAGCGTGCAGTTTCAACTATATTGCCAGAAACACGGTTTTCAACACTTTCAGATCGCAAAAACACGATTCCCACGTTTTCAACATCGCTCAGCATTCAATTTAAAGGAGAATGCCTGGAAAGGTTTTTGGAGTCACTCAGAGCCCAAAAACTCTGTTCTCAGCTTTGAACAATACTCATCATTCAGATTTCAGTAGACTGTCAGAAACACAATTTTCACCCTCTCCAAGCCCAAAAACTCTGTTCCCACCTTTGAACAACACACAGCACTCATTTTCCAGAAGTGCATCAGAAAAGTGGTTTTCGACACTTTCAGAGCGCAAAAACGCGATTCCTGGGTTTTAACATCATTCAACGTTCAGTTTCAATGATATTGCGAGAAACCCTGTTTTCGACACTTTCAGAGCGCAAAAACGCGATTCCTGGGTTTTAACATCATTCAACGTGCAGTTTCATCTATATTGCCAGAAACACGGTTTTCAACACTTTCAGAGCGCAAAAACACGATTCCCACGTTTTCAACATCGCTCAGCATTCAATTCAAAGGAGAATGCCTGTAAAGGTTTTTGGAGTCACTCAGAGCCCAAAAACTCTGTTCTCAGCTTTGAACAACACTCAGCATTCAGATTTCAGTAGACTGTCAGAAACACAATTTTCACACTCTCCAAGCCCAAAAACTCTGTTCCCAGCTTTGAACAACACACAGCACTCATTTTCCAGAAGTGCATCAGAAACGTTGTTTTCGACACTTTCAGAGCGCAAAAACGCGATTCCTGGGTTTTAACATCATTCAGCGTGCAGTTTCAACTATATTGCCAGAAACACGGTTTTCAACACTTTCAGATCGCAAAAACACGATTCCCACGTTTTCAACATCGCTCAGCATTCAATTTAAAGGAGAATGCCTGGAAAGGTTTTTGGAGTCACTCAGAGCCCAAAAACTCTGTTCTCAGCTTTGAACAATACTCATCATTCAGATTTCAGTAGACTGTCAGAAACACAATTTTCACCCTCTCCAAGCCCAAAAACTCTGTTCCCACCTTTGAACAACACACAGCACTCATTTTCCAGAAGTGCATCAGAAAAGTGGTTTTCGACACTTTCAGAGCGCAAAAACGCGATTCCTGGGTTTTAACATCATTCAACGTGCAGTTTCAACTATATTGCCAGAAACACGGTTTTCAACACTTTCAGAGCGCAAAAACACGATTCCCACGTTTTCAACATCGCTCAGCATTCAATTCAAAGGAGAATGCCTGAAAAGGTTTTTGGAGTCACTCAGAGCCCAAAAACTCTGTTCTCAGCTTTGAACAACACTCAGCATTCAGATTTCAGTAGACTGTCAGAAACACAATTTTCACACTCTCCAAGCCCAAAAACTCTGTTCCCACCTTTGAACAACAGACAGCATTCATTTTCCAGAAGTGCATCAGAAACGCCGTTTTCGACACTTTCACAACGCAAAAACGCGATTCCCGGGTTTTAACATCATTCAGCGTGCAGTTTCAATGATATTGCGAGAAACCCTGTTTTCGACACTTTCAGAGCGCAAAAACGCGATTCCTGGGTTTTAAAATCATTCAACGTGCAGTTTCATCTATATTGCCAGAAACACGGTTTTCAACACTTTCAGAGCGCAAAAAGTTGATTCCCACGTTTTCAACATCGCTCAGCATTCAATTCAAAGGAGAATGCCTGAAAAGGTTTTTGGAGTCACTCAGAGCCCAAAAACTCTGTTCTCAGCTTTGAACAACACTCAGCATTCAGATTTCAGTAGACTGTCAGATACACAATTTTCACACTCTCCAAGCCCAAAAACTCTGTTCCCAGCTTTGAACAACACACAGCATTCATTTTCCAGAAGTGCATCAGAAACGTTGTTTTCAACACTTTCACAACGCAAAAAACACGATTCCCACGTTTTCAACATCGCTCAGGTCTCAATTTAAAGGAGAATGCCTGAAAAGGTTTTTGGAGTCACTCAGAGCCCAAAAACTCTGTTCTCAGCTTTGAACAACACTCAGCATTCAGATTTCAGTAGACTGTCAGAAACACAATTTTCACACTCTCCAAGCCCAAAAACTCTGTTCCCAGCTTTGAACAACACACAGCATTCATTTTCCAGAATTGCATCAGAAACGCCGTTTTCGACACTTTCACAACGCAAAAACGCGATTCCCGGGTTTTAACATCATTCAACGTGCAGTTTCAATGATATTGCGAGAAACCCTGTTTTCGACACTTTCAGAGCGCAAAAACGCGATTCCTGGGTTTTAACATCATTCAACGTGCAGTTTCATCTATATTGCCAGAAACACGGTTTTCAACACTTTCAGAGCGCAAAAACTTGATTCCCACGTTTTCAACATCGCTCAGCATTCAATTTAAAGGAGAATGCCTGGAAAGGTTTTTGGAGTCACTCAGAGCCCAAAAACTCTGTTCTCAGCTTTGAACAACACTCAGCATTCAGATTTCAGTAGACTGTCAGAAACACAATTTTCACACTCTCCAAGCCCAAAAACTCTGTTCCCAGCTTTGAACAACACACAGCACTCATTTTCCAGAAGTGCATCAGAAACGCTGTTTTCGACACTTTCAGAGCGCAAAAACGCGATTCCTGGGTTTTAACATCATTCAACGTGCAGTTTCAATGATATTGCGAGAAACCCTGTTTTCGACACTTTCAGAGCGCAAAAACGCGATTCCTGGGTTTTAACATCATTCAACGTGTAGTTTCAACTATATTGCCAGAAACACGGTTTTCAACATCGCTCAGCATTCAATTCAAAGGAGAATGCCTGAAAAGATTTTTGGAGTCACTCAGAGCCCAAAAACTCTTTTCTCAGCTTTGAACAACACTCAGCATTCAGATTTCAGTAGACTATCAGAAACACAATTTTCACACTCTCCAAGCCCAAAAACTCTGTTCCCAGTTTTGAACAACACACAGCATTCATTTTCCAGAAGTGCATCAGAAACGTTGTTTTCAACACTTTCACAACGCAAAAACACGATTCCCACGTTTTCAACATCGCTCAGGTCTCAATTTAAAGGAGATTGCCTGAAAAGGTTTTTGGAGTCACTCAGAGCCCAAAAAACTCTGTTCTCAGCTTTAAACAACACTCAGCATTCAGATTTCAGTAGACTGTCAGAAACACAATTTTCACACTCTCCAAGCCCAAAAACTCTGTTCCCAGCTTTGAACAACACACAGCACTCATTTTCCAGAAGTGCATCAGAAACGTTGTTTTCAACACTTTCAGAGCGCAAAAACGCGATTCCTGGGTTTTAACATCATTCAACGTGCAGTTTCATCTATATTGCCAGAAACACGGTTTTCAACACATTCAGAGCGCAAAAAGTTGATTCCCACGTTTTCAACATCGCTCAGCATTCAATTTAAAGGAGAATGCCTGGAAAGGTTTTTGGAGTCACTCAGAGCCCAAAAACTCTGTTCTCAGCTTTGAACAACACTCAGCATTCAGATTTCAGTAGACTGTCAGAAACACAATTTTCACACTCTCCAAGCCCAAAAACTCTGTTCCCAGCTTTGAACAACACACAGCACTCATTTTCCAGAAGTGCATCAGCAACGTTGTTTTCGACACTTTCAGAGCGCAAAAACGCGATTCCTGGGTCTTAACATCATTCAGCGTGCAGTTTCAACTATATTGCCAGAAACACGGTTTTCAACACTTTCAGATCGCAAAAACACGATTCCCACGTTTTCAACATCGCTCAGCATTCAATTTAAAGGAGAATGCCTGGAAAGGTTTTTGGAGTCACTCAGAGCCCAAAAACTCTGTTCTCAGCTTTGAACAACACTCAGCATTCAGATTTCAGTAGACTGTCAGAAACACAATTTTTACACTCTCCAAGCCCAAAAACTCTGTTCCCAGCTTTGAACAACACACAGCACTCATTTTCCAGAAGTGCATCAGAAACGTTGTTTTCGACACTTTCAGAGCGCAAAAACGCGATTCCTGGGTTTTAACATCATTCAGCGTGCAGTTTCAACTTTATTGCCAGAAACACGGTTTTCAACACTTTCAGATCGCAAAAACACGATTCCCACGTTTTCAACATCGCTCAGCATTCAATTTAAAGGAGAATGCCTGGAAAGGTTTTTGGAGTCACTCAGAGCCCAAAAACTCTGTTCTCAGCTTTGAACAATACTCATCATTCAGATTTCAGTAGACTGTCAGAAACACAATTTTCACCTCTCCAAGCCCAAAAACTCTGTTCCCACCTTTGAACAACACACAGCACTCATTTTCCAGAAGTGCATCAGAAAAGTGGTTTTCGACACTTTCAGAGCGCAAAAACGCGATTCCTGGGTTTTAACATCATTCAACGTTCAGTTTCAATGATATTGCGAGAAACCCTGTTTTCGACACTTTCAGAGCGCAAAAACGCGATTCCTGGGTTTTAACATCATTCAACGTGCAGTTTCATCTATATTGCCAGAAACACGGTTTTCAACACTTTCAAAGCGCAAAAACACGATTCCCACGTTTTCAACATCGCTCAGCATTCAATTCAAAGGAGCATGCCTGAAAAGGTTTTTGGAGTCACTCAGAGCCCAAAAACTCTGTTCTCAGCTTTGAACAATACTCAGCATTCAGATTTCAGTAGACTGTCAGAAACACAATTTTCACACTCTCCAAGCCCAAAAACTCTGTTCCCAGCTTTGAACAACACACAGCATTCATTTTCCAGAAGTGCATCAGAAACGCCGTTTTCGACACTTTCACAACGCAAAAACGCGATTCCCGGGTTTTAACATCATTCAGCGTGCAGTTTCAATGATATTGCGAGAAACCCTGTTTTCGACACTTTCAGAGCGCAAAAACGCGATTCCTGGGTTTTAACATCATTCAGCGTGCAGTTTCAACTATATTGCCAGAAACACGGTTTTCAACACTTTCAGATCGCAAAAACACGATTCCCACGTTTTCAACATCGCTCAGCATTCAATTTAAAGGAGAATGCCTGGAAAGGTTTTTGGAGTCACTCAGAGCCCAAAAACTCTGTTCTCAGCTTTGAACAATACTCATCATTCAGATTTCAGTAGACTGTCAGAAACACAATTTTCACCCTCTCCAAGCCCAAAAACTCTGTTCCCACCTTTGAACAACACACAGCACTCATTTTCCAGAAGTGCATCAGAAAAGTGGTTTTCAACACTTTCAGAGCGCAAAAACGCGATTCCTGGGTTTTAACATCATTCAACGTTCAGTTTCAATGATATTGCGAGAAACCCTGTTTTCGACACTTTCAGAGCGCAAAAACGCGATTCCTGGGTTTTAACATCATTCAACGTGCAGTTTCATCTATATTGCCAGAAACACGGTTTTCAACACTTTCAGAGCGCAAAAACACGATTCCCACGTTTTCAACATCGCTCAGCATTCAATTCAAAGGAGAATGCCTGGAAAGGTTTTTGGAGTCACTCAGAGCCCAAAAACTCTGTTCTCAGCTTTAAACAACACTCAGCATTCAGATTTCAGTAGACTGTCAGAAACACAATTTTCACACTCTCCAAGCCCAAAAACTCTGTTCCCAGCTTTGAACAACACACAGCACTCATTTTCCAGAAGTGCATCAGAAACGTTGTTTTCAACACTTTCAGAGCGCAAAAACGCGATTCCTGGGTTTTAACATCATTCAACGTGCAGTTTCATCTATATTGCCAGAAACACGGTTTTCAACACATTCAGAGCGCAAAAAGTTGATTCCCACGTTTTCAACATCGCTCAGCATTCAATTTAAAGGAGAATGCCTGGAAAGGTTTTTGGAGTCACTCAGAGCCCAAAAACTCTGTTCTCAGCTTTGAACAACACTCAGCATTCAGATTTCAGTAGACTGTCAGAAACACAATTTTCACACTCTCCAAGCCCAAAAACTCTGTTCCCAGCTTTGAACAACACACAGCACTCATTTTCCAGAAGTGCATTAGAAACGTTGTTTTTGACACTTTCAGAGCGCAAAAACGCGATTCCTGGGTTTTAACATCATTCAACGTGCAGTTTCAACTATATTGCCAGAAACACGGTTTTCAACACTTTCAGAGCGCAAAAACACGATTCCCACGTTTTCAACATCGCTCAGCATTCAATTCAAAGGAGAATGCCTGAAAAGGTTTTTGGAGTCACTCAGAGCCCAAAAACTCTGTTCTCAGCTTTGAACAACACTCAGCATTCAGATTTCAGTAGACTGTCAGAAACACAATTTTCACACTCTCCAAGCCCAAAAACTCTGTTCCCACCTTTGAACAACACACAGCATTCATTTTCCAGAAGTGCATCAGAAACGCCGTTTTCGACACTTTCACAACGCAAAAAACGCGATTCCCGGGTTTTAACATCATTCAGCGTGCAGTTTCAATGATATTGCGAGAAACCCTGTTTTCGACACTTTCAGAGCGCAAAAACGCGATTCCTGGGTTTTAACATCATTCAACGTGCAGTTTCATCTATATTGCCAGAAACACGGTTTTCAACACTTCCAGAGCGCAAAAAGTTGATTCCCACGTTTTCAACATCGCTCAGCATTCAATTCAAAGGAGAATGCCTGAAAAGGTTTTTGGAGTCACTCAGAGCCCAAAAACTCTGTTCTCAGCTTTGAACAACACTCAGCATTCAGATTTCAGTAGACTATCAGATACACAATTTTCACACTCTCCAAGCCCAAAAACTCTGTTCCCAGCTTTGAACAACACACAGCATTCATTTTCCAGAAGTGCATCAGAAACGTTGTTTTCAACACTTTCACAACGCAAAAACACGATTCCCACGTTTTCAACATCGCTCAGGTCTCAATTTAAAGGAGAATGCCTGAAAAGGTTTTTGGAGTCACTCAGAGCCCAAAAACTCTGTTCTCAGCTTTGAACAACACTCAGCATTCAGATTTCAGTAGACTGTCAGAAACACAATTTTCACACTCTCCAAGCCCAAAAACTCTGTTCCCAGCTTTGAACAACACACAGCATTCATTTTCCAGAATTGCATCAGAAACGCCGTTTTCGACACTTTCACAACGCAAAAACGCGATTCCCGGGTTTTAACATCATTCAACGTGCAGTTTCAATGATATTGCGAGAAACCCTGTTTTCGACACTTTCAGAGAGCAAACACGCGATTCCTGGGTTTTAACATCATTCAACGTGCAGTTTCATCTATATTGCCAGAAACACGGTTTTCAACACTTTCAGAGCGCAAAAACTTGATTCCCACGTTTTCAACATCGCTCAGCATTCAATTTGAAGGAGAATGCCTGGAAAGGTTTTTGGAGTCACTCAGAGCCCAAAAACTCTGTTCTCAGCTTTGAACAACACTCAGCATTCAGATTTCAGTAGACTGTCAGAAACACAATTTTCACACTCTCCAAGCCCAAAAACTCTGTTCCCAGCTTTGAACAACACACAGCATTCATTTTCCAGAAGTGCATCAGAAACGCTGTTTTCGACACTTTCAGAGCGCAAAAACGCGATTCCTGGGTTTTAACATCATTCAACGTGCAGTTTCAATGATATTGCGAGAAACCCTGTTTTCGACACTTTCAGAGAGCAAAAACGCGATTCCAGGGTTTTAACATCATTCAACGTGTAGTTTCAACTATATTGCCAGAAACACGGTTTTCAACATCGCTCAGCATTCAATTCAAAGGAGAATGCCTGAAAAGATTTTTGGAGTCACTCAGAGCCCAAAAACTCTTTTCTCAGCTTTGAACAACACTCAGCATTCAGATTTCAGTAGACTATCAGAAACACAATTTTCACACTCTCCAAGCCCAAAAACTCTGTTCCCAGTTTTGAACAACACACAGCATTCATTTTCCAGAAGTGCATCAGAAACGTTGTTTTCAACACTTTCACAACGCAAAAACACGATTCCCACGTTTTCAACATCGCTCAGGTCTCAATTTAAAGGAGATTGCCTGAAAAGGTTTTTGGAGTCACTCAGAGCCCAAAAACTCTGTTCTCAGCTTTGAACAACACTCAGCATTCAGATTTCAGTAGACTGTCAGAAACACAATTTTCACACTCTCCAAGCCCAAAAACTCTGTTCCCAGCTTTGAACAACACACAGCATTCATTTTCCAGAAGTGCATCAGAAACGCTGTTTTCGACACTTTCACAACGCAAAAACGCGATTCCCGGGTTTTAACATCATTCAGCGTGCAGTTTCAACGATATTGCCAGAAACGCTGTTTTCGACACTTTCAGAGCGCAAAAACGCGATTCCAGGGTTTTAACATCATTCAACGTGTAGTTTCAACTATATTGCCAGAAACACGGTTTTCAACATCGCTCAGCATTCAATTCAAAGGAGAATGCCTGAAAAGGTTTTTGGAGTCACTCAGAGACCAAAAACTCTGTTCTCAGCTTTGAACAACACTCAGCATTCAGATTTCAGTAGACTGTCAGAAACACAATTTTCACACTCTCCAAGCCCAAAAACTCTGTTCCCAGCTTTGAACAACACACAGCATTCATTTTCCAGAATTGCATCAGAAACGCCGTTTTCGACACTTTCACAATGCAAAAACGCGATTCCCGGGTTTTAACATCATTCAACGTGCAGTTTCAACGATATTGCGAGAAACCCTGTTTTCGACACTTTCAGAGAGCAAAAACGCGATTCCTGGGTTTTAACATCATTCAACGTGCAGTTTCATCTATATTGCCAGAAACACGGTTTTCAACACTTTCAGAGCGCAAAAACTTGATTCCCACGTTTTCAACATCGCTCAGCATTCAATTTAAAGGAGAATGCCTGGAAAGGTTTTTGGAGTCACTCAGAGCCCAAAAACTCTGTTCTCAGCTTTGAACAACACTCAGCATTCAGATTTCAGTAGACTGTCAGAAACACAATTTTCACACTCTCCAAGCCCAAAAACTCTGTTCCCAGCTTTGAACAACACACAGCATTCATTTTCCAGAAGTGCATCAGAAACGCCGTTTTCGACACTTTCACAACGCAAAAACGCGATTCCCGGGTTTTAACATTATTCAGCGTACAGTTTCAATGATATTGCGAGAAACCCTGTTTTCGACACTTTCAGAGCGCAAAAATGCGATTCCTGGGTTTTAACATCATTCAACGTGCAGTTTCATCTATATTGCCAGAAACACGGTTTTCAACACTTTCAGATCGCAAAAACACGATTCCCACGTTTTCAACATCGCTCAGCATTCAATTTAAAGGAGAATGCCTGGAAAGGTTTTTGGAGTCACTCAGAGCCCAAAAACTCTGTTCTCAGCTTTGAACAACACTCAGCATTCAGATTTCAGTAGACTGTCAGAAACACAATTTTCACACTCTCCAAGCCCAAAAACTCTGTTCCCAGCTTTGAACAACACACAGCACTCATTTTCCAGAAGTGCATCAGAAACGCTGTTTTCGACACTTTCAGAGCGCAAAAACGCGATTCCTGGGTTTTAACATCATTCAACGTGCAGTTTCAACTATATTGCCAGAAACACGGTTTTCAACACTTTCAGAGCGCAAAAACACGATTCCCACGTTTTCAGCATCGCTCAGCATTCAATTCAAAGGAGAATGCCTGAAAAGATTTTTGGAGTCACTCAGAGCCCAAAAACTCTTTTCTCAGCTTTGAACAACACTCAGCATTCAGATTTCAGTAGACTATCAGAAACACAATTTTCACACTCTCCAAGCCCAAAAACTCTGTTCCCAGTTTTGAACAACACACAACATTCATTTTCCAGAAGTGCATCAGAAACGATTGTTTTCAACACTTTCACAACGCAAAAACACGATTCCCACGTTTTCAACATCGCTCAGGTCTCAATTTAAAGGAGATTGCCTGAAAAGGTTTTTGGAGTCACTCAGAGCCCAAAAACTCTGTTCTCAGCTTTGAACAACACTCAGCATTCAGATTTCAGTAGACTGTCAGAAACACAATTTTCACACTCTCCAAGCCCAAAAACTCTGTTCCCAGCTTTGAACAACACACAGCATTCATTTTCCAGAAGTTCATCAGAAACGCTGTTTTCGACACTTTCACAACGCAAAAACGCGATTCCCGGGTTTTAACATCATTCAGCGTGCAGTTTCAACGATATTGCCAGAAACGCTGTTTTCGACACTTTCAGAGCGCAAAAACGCGATTCCAGGGTTTTAACATCATTCAACGTGTAGTTTCAACTATATTGCCAGAAACACGGTTTTCAACACTTTCAGAGCGCAAAAAACACGATTCCCACGTTTTCAACATCGCTCAGCATTCAATTCAAAGGAGAATGCCTGAAAAGGTTTTTGGAGTCACTCAGAGCCCAAAAACTCTTTTCTCAGCTTTGAACAACACTCAGCATTCAGATTTCAGTAGACTATCAGAAACACAATTTTCACACTCTCCAAGCCCAAAAACTCTGTTCCCAGCTTTGAACAACACACAGCATTCATTTTCCAGAAGTGCATCAGAAACGATGTTTTCAACACTTTCACAACGCAAAAACACGATTCCCACGTTTTCAACATCGCTCAGGTCTCAATTTAAAGGAGAATGCCTGAAAAGGTTTTTGGAGTCACTCAGAGCCCAAAAACTCTGTTCTCAGCTTTGAACAACACTCAGCATTCAGATTTCAGTAGACTGTCAGAAACACAATTTTCACACTCTCCAAGCCCAAAAACTCTGTTCCCAGCTTTGAACAACACACAGCATTCATTTTCCAGAAGTGCATCAGAAACGCTGTTTTCGACACTTTCACAACGCAAAAACGCGATTCCCGGGTTTTAACACCATTCAGCGTGCAGTTTCAACGATATTGCCAGAAACGCTGTTTTCGACACTTTCAGAGCGCAAAAACGCGATTCCAGGGTTTTAACATCATTCAACGTGTAGTTTCAACTATATTGCCAGAAACACGGTTTTCAACACTTTCAGAGCGCAAAAACACGATTCCCACGTTTTCAACATCGCTCAGCATTCAATTCAAAGGAGAATGCCTGAAAAGGTT
Organism: Megalops cyprinoides; assembly: GCF_013368585.1. NCBI lineage: Eukaryota > Metazoa > Chordata > Actinopteri > Elopiformes > Megalopidae > Megalops > Megalops cyprinoides. The sequence goes on from NC_050592.1 coordinate 38,216,177, forward strand.
TTTGGAGTCACTCAGAGCCCAAAAACTCTGTTCTCAGCTTTGAACAACACTCAGCATTCAGATTTCAGTAGACTGTCAGAAACACAATTTTCACACTCTCCAAGCCCAAAAACTCTGTTCCCAGCTTTGAACAACACACAGCATTCATTTTCCAGAAGTGCATCAGAAACGTTGTTTTCAACACTTTCACAACGCAAATACACGATTCCCATGTTTTCAACATCGCTCAGGTCTCAATTTAAAGGAGAATGCCTGAAAAGGTTTTTGGAGTCACTCAGAGCCCAAAAACTCTGTTCTCAGCTTTGAACAACACTCAGCATTCAGATTTCAGTAGACTGTCAGAAACACAATTTTCACACTCTCCAAGCCCAAAAACTCTGTTCCCACCTTTGAACAACACACAGCACTCATTTTCCAGAAGTGCATCAGAAAAGTGGTTTTCGACACTTTCAGAGCGCAAAAACGCGATTCCTGGGTTTTAACATCATTCAACGTGCAGTTTCAATGATATTGCGAGAAACCCTGTTTTCGACACTTTCAGAGCGCAAAAACGCGATTCCTGGGTTTTAACATCATTCAACGTGCAGTTTCATCTATATTGCCAGAAACACGGTTTTCAACACTTCCAGAGCGCAAAAAGTTGATTCCCACGTTTTCAACATCGCTCAGCATTCAATTCAAAGGAGAATGCCTGAAAAGGTTTTTGGAGTCACTCAGAGCCCAAAAACTCTGTTCTCAGCTTTGAACAACACTCAGCATTCAGATTTCAGTAGACTGTCAGAAACACAATTTTCACACTCTCCAAGCCCAAAATCTCTGTTCCCAGCTTTGAACAACACACAGCACTCATTTTCCAGAAGTGCATCAGAAACGCTGTTTTCGACACTTTCAGAGCGCAGAAACGCGATTCCCGGGTTTTAACATCATTCAGCGTGCAGTTTCAACTATATTGCCAGAAACACGGTTTTCAACACTTTCAGAGCGCAAAAACACGATTCCCACGTTTTCAACATCGCTCAGAATTCAATTTAAAGGAGAATGCCTGGAAAGGTTTTTGGAGTCACTCAGAGCCCAAAAACTCTGTTCTTAGCTTTGAACAACACTCATCATTCAGATTTCAGTAGACTGTCAGAAACACAATTTTCACACTCTCCAAGCCCAAAAACTCTGTTCCCAGCTTTGAACAACACACAGCATTCATTTTCCAGAAGTGCATCAGAAACGCCGTTTTCGACACTTTCACAACACAAAAACGCGATTCCCGGGTTTTAACATCATTCAGCGTGCAGTTTCAATGATATTGCGAGAAACCCTGTTTTCGACACTTTCACAACGCAAAAACGCGATTCCCGGTTTTTAACATCATTCAACGTGCAGTTTCATCTATATTGCCAGAAACACGGTTTTCAACACTTTCAGAGCGCAAAAACTTGATTCCCACGTTTTCAACATCGCTCAGCATTCAATTTGAAGGAGAATGCCTGGAAAGGTTTTTGGAGTCACTCAGAGCCCAAAAACTCTGTTCTCAGCTTTGAACAACACTCAGCATTCAGATTTCAGTAGACTGTCAGAAACACAATTTTCACACTCTCCAAGCCCAAAAACTCTGTTCCCAGCTTTGAACAACACACAGCACTCATTTTCCAGAAGTGCATCAGAAACGCTGTTTTCGACACTTTCAGAGCGCAAAAACGCGATTCCTGGGTTTTAACATCATTCAACGTGCAGTTTCAATGATATTGCGAGAAACCCTGTTTTCGACACTTTCAGAGAGCAAAAACGCGATTCCAGGGTTTTAACATCATTCAACGTGTAGTTTCAACTATATTGCCAGAAACACGGTTTTCAACATCGCTCAGCATTCAATTCAAAGGAGAATGCCTGAAAAGATTTTTGGAGTCACTCAGAGCCCAAAAACTCTTTTCTCAGCTTTGAACAACACTCAGCATTCAGATTTCAGTAGACTATCAGAAACACAATTTTCACACTCTCCAAGCCCAAAAACTCTGTTCCCAGTTTTGAACAACACACAGCATTCATTTTCCAGAAGTGCATCAGAAACGCTGTTTTCGACACTTTCACAACGCAAAAACACGATTCCCACGTTTTCAACATCGCTCAGCATTCAATTTAAAGGAGAATGCCTGAAAAGGTTTTTGGAGTCACTCAGAGCCCAAAAACTCTGTTCTCAGCTTTGAACAACACTCAGCATTCAGATTTCAGTAGACTGTCAGAAACACAATTTTCACACTCTCCAAGCCCAAAAACTCTGTTCCCAGCTTTGAACAACACACAGCATTCATTTTCCAGAAGTGCATCAGAAACGCAGTTTTCGACACTTTCACAACGCAAAAACGCGATTCCCGGGTTTTAACATCATTCAGCGTGCAGTTTCAACGATATTGCCAGAAACGCTGTTTTCGACACTTTCAGAGCGCAAAAACGCGATTCCAGGGTTTTAACATCATTCAGCGTGCAGTTTCAACTATATTGCCAGAAACACGGTTTTCAACATCGCTCAGCATTCAATTCAAAGGAGAATGCCTGAAAAGGTTTTTGGAGTCACTCAGAGACCAAAAACTCTGTTCTCAGCTTTGAACAACACTCAGCATTCAGATTTCAGTAGACTGTCAGAAACACAATTTTCACACTCTCCAAGCCCAAAAACTCTGTTCCCAGCTTTGAACAACACACAGCATTCATTTTCCAGAATTGCATCAGAAACGCCGTTTTCGACACTTTCACAACGCAAAAACGCGATTCCCGGGTTTTAACATCATTCAACGTGCAGTTTCAACGATATTGCGAGAAACCCTGTTTTCGACACTTTCAGAGAGCAAAAACGCGATTCCTGGGTTTTAACATCATTCAACGTGCAGTTTCATCTATATTGCCAGAAACACGGTTTTCAACACTTTCAGAGCGCAAAAAGTTGATTCCCACGTTTTCAACATCGCTCAGCATTCAATTTAAAGGAGAATGCCTGGAAAGGTTTTTGGAGTCACTCAGAGCCCAAAAACTCTGTTCTCAGCTTTGAACAACACTCAGCATTCAGATTTCAGTAGACTGTCAGAAACACAATTTTCACACTCTCCAAGCCCAAAAACTCTGTTCCCAGCTTTGAACAACACACAGCATTCATTTTCCAGAAGTGCATCAGAAACGCCGTTTTCGACACTTTCACAACGCAAAAACGCGATTCCCGGGTTTGAACATTATTCAGCGTACAGTTTCAATGATATTGCGAGAAACCCTGTTTTCGACACTTTCAGAGCGCAAAAATGCGATTCCTGGGTTTTAACATCATTCAACGTGCAGTTTCATCTATATTGCCAGAAACACGGTTTTCAACACTTTCAGACCGCAAAAACACGATTCCCACGTTTTCAACATCGCTCAGCATTCAATTTAAAGGAGAATGCCTGGAAAGGTTTTTGGAGTCACTCAGAGCCCAAAAACTCTGTTCTCAGCTTTGAACAACACTCAGCATTCAGATTTCAGTAGACTGTCAGAAACACAATTTTCACACTCTCCAAGCCCAAAAACTCTGTTCCCAGCTTTGAACAACACACAGCACTCATTTTCCAGAAGTGCATCAGAAACGCTGTTTTCGACACTTTCAGAGCGCAAAAACGCGATTCCTGGGTTTTAACATCATTCAACGTGCAGTTTCAACTATATTGCCAGAAACACGGTTTTCAACACTTTCAGAGCGCAAAAATACGATTCCCACGTTTTCAGCATCGCTCAGCATTCAATTCAAAGGAGAATGCCTGAAAAGATTTTTGGAGTCACTCAGAGCCCAAAAACTCTTTTCTCAGCTTTGAACAACACTCAGCATTCAGATTTCAGTAGACTATCAGAAACACAATTTTCACACTCTCCAAGCCCAAAAACTCTGTTCCCAGTTTTGAACAACACACAACATTCATTTTCCAGAAGTGCATCAGAAACGTTGTTTTCAACACTTTCACAACGCAAAAACACGATTCCCACGTTTTCAACATCGCTCAGGTCTCAATTTAAAGGAGATTGCCTGAAAAGGTTTTTGGAGTCACTCAGAGCCCAAAAACTCTGTTCTCAGCTTTGAACAACACTCAGCATTCAGATTTCAGTAGACTGTCAGAAACACAATTTTCACACTCTCCAAGCCCAAAAACTCTGTTCCCAGCTTTGAACAACACACAGCATTCATTTTCCAGAAGTGCATCAGAAACGCTGTTTTCGACACTTTCACAACGCAAAAACGCGATTCCCGGGTTTTAACATCATTCAGCGTGCAGTTTCAACGATATTGCCAGAAACGCTGTTTTCGACACTTTCAGAGCGCAAAAACGCGATTCCAGGGTTTTAACATCATTCAACGTGTAGTTTCAACTATATTGCCAGAAACACGGTTTTCAACACTTTCAGAGCGCAAAAACACGATTCCCACGTTTTCAACATCGCTCAGCATTCAATTCAAAGGAGAATGCCTGAAAAGGTTTTTGGAGTCACTCAGAGCCCAAAAACTCTTTTCTCAGCTTTGAACAACACTCAGCATTCAGATTTCAGTAGATTATCAGAAACACAATTTTCACACTCTCCAAGCCCAAAAACTCTGTTCCCAGCTTTGAACAACACACAGCATTCATTTTCCAGAAGTGCATCAGAAACGTTGTTTTCAACACTTTCACAACGCAAAAACACGATTCCCACGTTTTCAACATCGCTCAGGTCTCAATTTAAAGGAGAATGCCTGAAAAGGTTTTTGGAGTCACTCAGAGCCCAAAAACTCTGTTCTCAGCTTTGAACAACACTCAGCATTCAGATTTCAGTAGACTGTCAGAAACACAATTTTCACACTCTCCAAGCCCAAAAACTCTGTTCCCAGCTTTGAACAACACACAGCATTCATTTTCCAGAAGTGCATCAGAAACGCTGTTTTCGACACTTTCACAACGCAAAAACGCGATTCCCGGGTTTTAACACCATTCAGCGTGCAGTTTCAACGATATTGCCAGAAACGCTGTTTTCGACACTTTCAGAGCGCAAAAACGCGATTCCAGGGTTTTAACATCATTCAACGTGTAGTTTCAACTATATTGCCAGAAACACGGTTTTCAACACTTTCAGAGCGCAAAAACACGATTCCCACGTTTTCAACATCGCTCAGCATTCAATTCAAAGGAGAATGCCTGAAAAGGTTTTTGGAGTCACTCAGAGCCCAAAAACTCTGTTCTCAGCTTTGAACAACACTCAGCATTCAGATTTCAGTAGACTATCAGAAACACAATTTTCACACTCTCCAAGCCCAAAAACTCTGTTCCCAGCTTTGAACAACACACAGCATTCATTTTCCAGAAGTGCATCAGAAACGTTGTTTTCAACACTTTCACAACGCAAATACACGATTCCCATGTTTTCAACATCGCTCAGGTCTCAATTTAAAGGAGAATGCCTGAAAAGGTTTTTGGAGTCACTCAGAGCCCAAAAACTCTGTTCTCAGCTTTGAACAACACTCAGCATTCAGATTTCAGTAGACTGTCAGAAACACAATTTTCACACTCTCCAAGCCCAAAAACTCTGTTCCCACCTTTGAACAACACACAGCACTCATTTTCCAGAAGTGCATCAGAAAAGTGGTTTTCGACACTTTCAGAGCGCAAAAACGCGATTCCTGGGTTTTAACATCATTCAACGTTCAGTTTCAATGATATTGCGAGAAACCCTGTTTTCGACACTTTCAGAGCGCAAAAACGCGATTCCTGGGTTTTAACATCATTCAACGTGCAGTTTCATCTATATTGCCAGAAACACGGTTTTCAACACTTCCAGAGCGCAAAAAGTTGATTCCCACGTTTTCAACATCGCTCAGCATTCAATTCAAAGGAGAATGCCTGAAAAGGTTTTTGGAGTCACTCAGAGCCCAAAAACTCTGTTCTCAGCTTTGAACAACACTCAGCATTCAGATTTCAGTAGACTGTCAGAAACACAATTTTCACACTCTCCAAGCCCAAAAACTCTGTTCCCAGCTTTGAACAACACACAGCACTCATTTTCCAGAAGTGCATCAGAAACGCTGTTTTCGACACTTTCAGAGCGCAGAAACGCGATTCCCGGGTTTTAACATCATTCAGCGTGCAGTTTCAACTATATTGCCAGAAACACGGTTTTCAACACTTTCAGAGCGCAAAAACACGATTCCCACGTTTTCAACATCGCTCAGCATTCAATTTAAAGGAGAATGCCTGGAAAGGTTTTTGGAGTCACTCAGAGCCCAAAAACTCTGTTCTTCGCTTTGAACAACACTCATCATTCAGATTTCAGTAGACTGTCAGAAACACAATTTTCACACTCTCCAAGCCCAAAAACTCTGTTCCCAGCTTTGAACAACACACAGCATTCATTTTCCAGAAGTGCATCAGAAACGCCGTTTTCGACACTTTCACAACACAAAAACGCGATTCCCGGGTTTTAACATCATTCAGCGTGCAGTTTCAATGATATTGCGAGAAACCCTGTTTTCGACACTTTCACAACGCAAAAACGCGATTCCCGGTTTTTAACATCATTCAACGTGCAGTTTCAATTATATTGCCAGAAACACGGTTTCAACACTTTCAGAGCGCAAAAACACGATTCCCACGTTTTCAACATCGCTCAGCATTCAATTTAAAGGAGAATGCCTGGAAAGGTTTTTGGAGTCACTCAGAGCCCAAAAACTCTGTTCTCAGCTTTGAACAACATTCAGCATTCAGATTTCAGTAGACTGTCAGAAACACAATTTTCACACTCTCCAAGCCCAAAAACTCTGTTCCCACCTTTGAACAACACACAGCATTCAATTTCCAGAAGTGCATAAGAAACGCCGTTTTCGACACTTTCACAACGCAAAAACGCGATTCCCGGGTTTTAACATCATTCAGCGTGCAGTTTCAATGATATTGCGAGAAACCCTGTTTTCGACACTTTCAGAGCGCAAAAACGCGATTCCTGGGTTTTAACATCATTCAATGTGCAGTTTCATCTATATTGCCAGAAACACGGTTTTCAACACTTTCAGAGCGCAAAAAGTTGATTCCCACGTTTTCAACATCGCTCAGCATTCAATTCAAAGGAGAATGCCTGAAAAGGTTTTTGGAGTCACTCAGAGCCCAAAAACTCTGTTCTCAGCTTTGAACAACACTCAGCATTCAGATTTCAGTAGACTGTCAGAAACACAATTTTCACACTCTCCAAGCCCAAAAACTCTGTTCCCAGCTTTGAACAACACACAGCACTCATTTTCCAGAAGTGCATCAGAAACGCCGTTTTCGACACTTTCACAACGCAAAAACGCGATTCCTGGGTTTTAACATCATTCAACGTGCAGTTTCATCTATATTGCCAGAAACACGGTTTTCAACACTTTCAGACCGCAAAAACACGATTCCCACGTTTTCAACATCGCTCAGCATTCAATTTAAAGGAGAATGCCTGGAAAGGTTTTTGGAGTCACTCAGAGCCCAAAAACTCTGTTCTCAGCTTTGAACAACACTCAGCATTCAGATTTCAGTAGACTGTCAGAAACACAATTTTCACACTCTCCAAGCCCAAAAACTCTGTTCCCAGCTTTGAACAACACACAGCACTCATTTTCCAGAAGTGCATCAGAAACGCTGTTTTCGACACTTTCAGAGCGCAAAAACGCGATTCCTGGGTTTTAACATCATTCAACGTGCAGTTTCAACTATATTGCCAGAAACACGGTTTTCAACACTTTCAGAGCGCAAAAATACGATTCCCACGTTTTCAGCATCGCTCAGCATTCAATTCAAAGGAGAATGCCTGAAAAGTTTTTTGGAGTCACTCAGAGGCCAAAAACTCTTTTCTCAGCTTTGAACAACACTCAGCATTCAGATTTCAGTAGACTATCAGAAACACAATTTTCACACTCTCCAAGCCCAAAAACTCTGTTCCCAGTTTTGAACAACACACAGCATTCATTTTCCAGAAGTGCATCAGAAACGTTGTTTTCAACACTTTCACAACGCAAAAACACGATTCCCACGTTTTCAACATCGCTCAGGTCTCAATTCAAAGGAGATTGCCTGAAAAGGTTTTTGGAGTCACTCAGAGCCCAAAAACTCTGTTCTCAGCTTTGAACAACACTCAGCATTCAGATTTCAGTAGACTGTCAGAAACACAATTTTCACACTCTCCAAGCCCAAAAACTCTGTTCCCAGCTTTGAACAACACACAGCATTCATTTTCCAGAAGTGCATCAGAAACGCTGTTTTCGACACTTTCACAACGCAAAAACGCGATTCCCGGGTTTTAACATCATTCAGCGTGCAGTTTCAACGATATTGCCAGAAACGCTGTTTTCGACACTTTCAGAGCGCAAAAACGCGATTCCAGGGTTTTAACATCATTCAACGTGTAGTTTCAACTATATTGCCAGAAACACGGTTTTCAACACTTTCAGATCGCAAAAACACGATTCCCACGTTTTCAACATCGCTCAGCATTCAATTTAAAGGAGAATGCCTGGAAAGGTTTTTGGAGTCACTCAGAGACCAAAAACTCTGTTCTCAGCTTTGAACAACACTCAGCATTCAGATTTCAGTAGACTGTCAAAAACACAATTTTCACACTCTCCAAGCCCAAAAACTCTGTTCCCAGCTTTGAACAACACACAGCACTCATTTTCCAGAAGTGCATAAGAAACGCCGTTTTCGACACTTTCACAACGCAAAAACGCGATTCCCGGGTTTTAACATCATTCAGCGTGCAGTTTCAATGATATTGCGAGAAACCCTGTTTTCGACACTTTCAGAGCGCAAAAACACGATTCCTGGGTTTTAACATCATTCAACGTGCAGTTTCATCTATATTGCCAGAAACACGGTTTTCAACACTTTCAGAGCGCAAAAAGTTGATTCCCACGTTTTCAACATCGCTCAGCATTCAATTTAAAGGAGAATGCCTGGAAAGGTTTTTGGAGTCACTCAGAGCCCAAAAACTCTGTTCTCAGCTTTGAACAACACTCAGCATTCAGATTTCAGTAGACTGTCAGAAACACAATTTTCACACTCTCCAAGCCCAAAAACTCTGTTCCCAGCTTTGAACAACACACAGCATTCATTTTCCAGAAGTGCATCAGAAACGCTGTTTTCGACACTTTCACAACGCAAAAACGCGATTCCCGGGTTTTAACACCATTCAGCGTGCAGTTTCAACGATATTGCCAGAAACGCTGTTTTCGACACTTTCAGAGCGCAAAAACGCGATTCCAGGGTTTTAACATCATTCAACGTGTAGTTTCAACTATATTGCCAGAAACACGGTTTTCAACACTTTCAGAGCGCAAAAACACGATTCCCACGTTTTCAACATCGCTCAGCATTCAATTCAAAGGAGAATGCCTGAAAAGGTTTTTGGAGTCACTCAGAGCCCAAAAACTCTGTTCTCAGCTTTGAACAACACTCAGCATTCAGATTTCAGTAGACTATCAGAAACACAATTTTCACACTCTCCAAGCCCAAAAACTCTGTTCCCAGCTTTGAACAACACACAGCATTCATTTTCCAGAAGTGCATCAGAAACGTTGTTTTCAACACTTTCACAACGCAAATACACGATTCCCATGTTTTCAACATCGCTCAGGTCTCAGTTTAAAGGAGAATGCCTGAAAAGGTTTTTGGAGTCACTCAGAGCCCAAAAACTCTGTTCTCAGCTTTGAACAACACTCAGCATTCAGATTTCAGTAGACTGTCAGAAACACAATTTTCACACTCTCCAAGCCCAAAAACTCTGTTCCCACCTTTGAACAACACACAGCACTCATTTTCCAGAAGTGCATCAGAAAAGTGGTTTTCGACACTTTCAGAGCGCAAAAACGCGATTCCTGGGTTTTAACATCATTCAACGTTCAATTTCAATGATATTGCGAGAAACCCTGTTTTCGACACTTTCAGAGCGCAAAAACGCGATTCCTGGGTTTTAACATCATTCAACGTGCAGTTTCATCTATATTGCCAGAAACACGGTTTTCAACACTTCCAGAGCGCAAAAAGTTGATTCCCACGTTTTCAACATCGCTCAGCATTCAATTCAAAGGAGAATGCCTGAAAAGGTTTTTGGAGTCACTCAGAGCCCAAAAACTCTGTTCTCAGCTTTGAACAACACTCAGCATTCAGATTTCAGTAGACTGTCAGAAACACAATTTTCACACTCTCCAAGCCCAAAAACTCTGTTCCCAGCTTTGAACAACACACAGCACTCATTTTCCAGAAGTGCATCAGAAACGCTGTTTTCGACACTTTCAGAGCGCAGAAACGCGATTCCCGGGTTTTAACATCATTCAGCGTGCAGTTTCAACTATATTGCCAGAAACACGGTTTTCAACACTTTCAGAGCGCAAAAACACGATTCCCACGTTTTCAACATCGCTCAGAATTCAATTTAAAGGAGAATGCCTGGAAAGGTTTTTGGAGTCACTCAGAGCCCAAAAACTCTGTTCTTAGCTTTGAACAACACTCATCATTCAGATTTCAGTAGACTGTCAGAAACACAATTTTCACACTCTCCAAGCCCAAAAACTCTGTTCCCAGCTTTGAACAACACACAGCATTCATTTTCCAGAAGTGCATCAGAAACGCCGTTTTCGACACTTTCACAACACAAAAACGCGATTCCCGGGTTTTAACATCATTCAGCGTGCAGTTTCAATGATATTGCGAGAAACCCTGTTTTCGACACTTTAACAACGCAAAAACGCGATTCCCGGTTTTTAACATCATTCAACGTGCAGTTTCAATTATATTGCCAGAAACACGGTTTTCAACACTTTCAGAGCGCAAAAACACGATTCCCACGTTTTCAACATCGCTCAGCATTCAATTTAAAGGAGAATGCCTGGAAAGGTTTTTGGAGTCACTCAGAGCCCAAAAACTCTGTTCTCAGCTTTGAACAACACTCAGCATTCAGATTTCAGTAGACTGTCAGAAACACAATTTTCACACTCTCCAAGCCCAAAAACTCTGTTCCCAGCTTTGAACAACACACAGCATTCAATTTCCAGAAGTGCATAAGAAACGCCGTTTTCGACACTTTCACAACGCAAAAACGCGATTCCCGGGTTTTAACATCATTCAGCGTGCAGTTTCAATGATATTGCGAGAAACCCTGTTTTCGACACTTTCAGAGCGCAAAAACGCGATTCCTGGGTTTTAACATCATTCAATGTGCAGTTTCATCTATATTGCCAGAAACACGGTTTTCGACACTTTCAGAGCGCAAAAAGTTGATTCCCACGTTTTCAACATCGCTCAGCATTCAATTCAAAGGAGAATGCCTGAAAAGGTTTTTGGAGTCACTCAGAGCCCAAAAACTCTGTTCTCAGCTTTGAACAACACTCAGCATTCAGATTTCAGTAGACTGTCAGAAACACAATTTTCACACTCTCCAAGCCCAAAAACTCTGTTCCCAGCTTTGAACAACACACAGCACTCATTTTCCAGAAGTGCATCAGAAACGCCGTTTTCGACACTTTCACAACGCAAAAACGCGATTCCTGGGTTTTAACATCATTCAACGTGCAGTTTCATCTATATTGCCAGAAACACGGTTTTCAACACTTTCAGAGCGCAAAAACACGATTCCCACGTTTTCAACATCGCTCAGCATTCAATTTAAAGGAGAATGCCTGGAAAGGTTTTTGGAGTCACTCAGAGCCCAAAAACTCTGTTCTCAGCTTTGAACAACACTCAGCATTCAGATTTCAGTAGACTGTCAGAAACACAATTTTCACACTCTCCAAGCCCAAAAACTCTGTTCCCAGCTTTGAACAACACACAGCACTCATTTTCCAGAAGTGCATCAGAAACGCTGTTTTCGACACTTTCAGAGCGCAAAAACGCGATTCCTGGGTTTTAACATCATTCAACGTGCAGTTTCAACTATATTGCCAGAAACACGGTTTTCAACACTTTCAGAGCGCAAAAATACGATTCCCACGTTTTCAGCATCGCTCAGCATTCAATTCAAAGGAGAATGCCTGAAAAGATTTTTGGAGTCACTCAGAGGCCAAAAACTCTTTTCTCAGCTTTGAACAACACTCAGCATTCAGATTTCAGTAGACTATCAGAAACACAATTTTCACACTCTCCAAGCCCAAAAACTCTGTTCCCAGTTTTGAACAACACACAGCATTCATTTTCCAGAAGTGCATCAGAAACGTTGTTTTCAACACTTTCACAACGCAAAAACACGATTCCCACGTTTTCAACATCGCTCAGGTCTCAATTTAAAGGAGATTGCCTGAAAAGGTTTTTGGAGTCACTCAGAGCCCAAAAACTCTGTTCTCAGCTTTGAACAACACTCAGCATTCAGATTTCAGTAGACTGTCAGAAACACAATTTTCACACTCTCCAAGCCCAAAAACTCTGTTCCCAGCTTTGAACAACACACAGCATTCATTTTCCAGAAGTGCATCAGAAACGCTGTTTTCGACACTTTCACAACGCAAAAACGCGATTCCCGGGTTTTAACATCATTCAGCGTGCAGTTTCAACGATATTGCCAGAAACGCTGTTTTCGACACTTTCAGAGCGCAAAAACGCGATTCCAGGGTTTTAACATCATTCAACGTGCAGTTTCAACTATATTGCCAGAAACACGGTTTTCAACACTTTCAGATCGCAAAAACACGATTCCCACGTTTTCAACATCGCTCAGCATTCAATTTAAAGGAGAATGCCTGGAAAGGTTTTTGGAGTCACTCAGAGACCAAAAACTCTGTTCTCAGCTTTGAACAACACTCAGCATTCAGATTTCAGTAGACTGTCAAAAACACAATTTTCACACTCTCCAAGCCCAAAAACTCTGTTCCCAGCTTTGAACAACACACAGCACTCATTTTCCAGAAGTGCATCAGAAACGATGTTTTCGACACTTTCAGAGCGCAAAAACGCGATTCCTGGGTTTTAACATCATTCAACGTGCAGTTTCAACTATATTGCCAGAAACACGGTTTTCAACACTTTCAGATCGCAAAAACACGATTCCCACGTTTTCAACATCGCTCAGCATTCAATTTAAAGGAGAATGCCTGGAAAGGTTTTTGGAGTCAATCAGAGCCCAAAAACTCTGTTCTCAGCTTTGAACAATACTCATCATTCAGATTTCAGTAGACTGTCAGAAACACAATTTTCACCCTCTCCAAGCCCAAAAACTCTGTTCCCAGCTTTGAACAACACACAGCACTCATTTTCCAGAAGTGCATAAGAAACGCCGTTTTCGACACTTTCACAACGCAAAAACGCGATTCCCGGGTTTTAACATCATTCAGCGTGCAGTTTCAATGATATTGCGAGAAACCCTGTTTTCGACACTTTCAGAGCGCAAAAACGCGATTCCTGGGTTTTAACATCATTCAACGTGCAGTTTCATCTATATTGCCAGAAACACGGTTTTCAACACTTTCAGAGCGCAAAAAGTTGATTCCCACGTTTTCAACATCGCTCAGCATTCAATTTAAAGGAGAATGCCTGGAAAGGTTTTTGGAGTCACTCAGAGCCCAAAAACTCTGTTCTCAGCTTTGAACAACACTCAGCATTCAGATTTCAGTAGACTGTCAAAAACACAATTTTCACACTCTCCAAGCCCAAAAACTCTGTTCCCAGCTTTGAACAACACACAGCACTCATTTTCCAGAAGTGCATCTGAAACGTTGTTTTCGACACTTTCAGAGCGCAAAAACGCGATTCCTGGGTTTTAACATCATTCAGCGTGCAGTTTCAACTATATTGCCAGAAACACGGTTTTCAACACTTTCAGATCGCAAAAACACGATTCCCACGTTTTCAACATCGCTCAGCATTCAATTTAAAGGAGAATGCCTGGAAAGGTTTTTGGAGTCACTCAGAGCCCAAAAACTCTGTTCTCAGCTTTGAACAATACTCATCATTCAGATTTCAGTAGACTGTCAGAAACACAATTTTCACCCTCTCCAAGCCCAAAAACTCTGTTCCCACCTTTGAACAACACACAGCACTCATTTTCCAGAAGTGCATCAGAAAAGTGGTTTTCGACACTTTCAGAGCGCAAAAACGCGATTCCTGGGTTTTAACATCATTCAACGTTCAGTTTCAATGATATTGCGAGAAACCCTGTTTTCGACACTTTCAGAGCGCAAAAACGCGATTCCTGGGTTTTAACATCATTCAACGTGCAGTTTCATCTATATTGCCAGAAACACGGTTTTCAACACTTTCAGAGCGCAAAAACACGATTCCCACGTTTTCAACATCGCTCAGCATTCAATTCAAAGGAGAATGCCTGGAAAGGTTTTTGGAGTCACTCAGAGCCCAAAAACTCTGTTCTCAGCTTTGAACAACACTCAGCATTCAGATTTCAGTAGACTGTCAGAAACACAATTTTCACACTCTCCAAGCCCAAAAACTCTGTTCCCAGCTTTGAACAACACACAGCACTCATTTTCCAGAAGTGCATCAGCAACGTTGTTTTCGACACTTTCAGAGCGCAAAAACGCGATTCCTGGGTTTTAACATCATTCAGCGTGCAGTTTCAACTATATTGCCAGAAACACGGTTTTCAACACTTTCAGATCGCAAAAACGCGATTCCAGGGTTTTAACATAATTCAGCGTGCAGTTTCAACGATATTGCCAGAAACACGGTTTTCCACACTTTCAGAGCGAAAAAACGCGATTCCAGGGTTTTAACATCATTCAACGTGCAGTTTCAACTATATTGCCAGAAACACGGTTGTCAACACTTTCAGAGGGCAAAAACACGATTCCCACGTTTTCAACATCGCTCAGCATTCAATTTTAAGGAGAATGCCTGGAAAGGTTTTTGGAGTCACTCAGAGCCCAAAAACTCTTTTCTCAGCTTTGAACAACACTCAGCATTCAGATTTCAGTAGACTGTCAGAAACACAATTTTCACACTATCCAAGCCCAAAAACTCTGTTCCCAGCTTTGAACAACACACAGCACTCATTTTCCAGAAGTGCATCAGAAACGTTGTTTTCGACACTTTCAGAGCGCAAAAACGCGATTCCTGGGTTTTAACATCATTCAGCGTGCAGTTTCAACTTTATTGCCAGAAACACGGTTTTCAACACTTTCAGATCGCAAAAACACGATTCCCACGTTTTCAACATCGCTCAGCATTCAATTTAAAGGAGAATGCCTGGAAAGGTTTTTGGAGTCACTCAGAGCCCAAAAACTCTGTTCTCAGCTTTGAACAATACTCATCATTCAGATTTCAGTAGACTGTCAGAAACACAATTTTCACCTCTCCAAGCCCAAAAACTCTGTTCCCACCTTTGAACAACACACAGCACTCATTTTCCAGAAGTGCATCAGAAAAGTGGTTTTCGACACTTTCAGAGCGCAAAAACGCGATTCCTGGGTTTTAACATCATTCAACGTTCAGTTTCAATGATATTGCGAGAAACCCTGTTTTCGACACTTTCAGAGCGCAAAAACGCGATTCCTGGGTTTTAACATCATTCAACGTGCAGTTTCATCTATATTGCCAGAAACACGGTTTTCAACACTTTCAAAGCGCAAAAACACGATTCCCACGTTTTCAACATCGCTCAGCATTCAATTCAAAGGAGCATGCCTGAAAAGGTTTTTGGAGTCACTCAGAGCCCAAAAACTCTGTTCTCAGCTTTGAACAATACTCAGCATTCAGATTTCAGTAGACTGTCAGAAACACAATTTTCACCCTCTCCAAGCCAAAAAACTCTGTTCCCCGCTTTGAACAACACACAGCACTCATTTTCCAGAAGTGCATCAGAAACGTTGTTTTCGACACTTTCAGAGCGCAAAAACGCGATTCCTGGGTTTTAACATCATTCAGCGTGCAGTTTCAACTATATTGCCAGAAACACGGTTTTCAACACTTTCAGAGCGCAAAAACACGATTCCCACGTTTTCAACATCGCTCAGCATTCAATTTAAAGGAGAATGCCTGGAAAGGTTTTTGGAGTCACTCAGAGCCCAAAAACTCTGTTCTCAGCTTTGAACAATACTCATCATTCAGATTTCAGTAGACTGTCAGAAACACAATTTTCACCTCTCCAAGCCCAAAAACTCTGTTCCCACCTTTGAACAACACACAGCACTCATTTTCCAGAAGTGCATCAGAAAAGTGGTTTTCGACACTTTCAGAGCGCAAAAACGCGATTCCTGGGTTTTAACATCATTCAACGTTCAGTTTCAATGATATTGCGAGAAACCCTGTTTTCGACACTTTCAGAGCGCAAAAACGCGATTCCTGGGTTTTAACATCATTCAACGTGCAGTTTCATCTATATTGCCAGAAACACGGTTTTCAACACTTTCAGAGCGCAAAAACACGATTCCCACGTTTTCAACATCGCTCAGCATTCAATTCAAAGGAGCATGCCTGAAAAGGTTTTTGGAGTCACTCAGAGCCTAAAAACTCTGTTCTCAGCTTTGAACAATACTCAGCATTCAGATTTCAGTAGACTGTCAGAAACACAATTTTCACCCTCTCCAAGCCAAAAAACTCTGTTCCCCGCTTTGAACAACACACAGCACTCATTTTCCAGAAGTGCATCAGAAACGCTGTTTTCGACACTTTCAGAGCGCAAAAACGCGATTCCTGGGTTTTAACATCATTCAACGTGCAGTTTCAACTATATTGCCAGAAACACGGTTTTCAACACTTTCAGAGCGCAAAAACACGATTCCCACGTTTTCAGCATCGCTCAGCATTCAATTCAAAGGAGAATGCCTGAAAAGGTTTTTGGAGTCACTCAGAGCCCAAAAACTCTGTTCTCATCTTTGAACAACACTCAGCATTCAGATTTCAGTAGACTGTCAGAAACACAATTTTCACACTCTCCAAGCCCAAAAACTCTGTTCCCAGCTTTGAACAACACACAGCATTCATTTTCCAGAAGTGCATAAGAAACGCCGTTTTCGACACTTTCACAACGCAAAAACGCGATTCCCGGGTTTTAACATCATTCAACGTTCAGTTTCAATGATATTGCGAGAAACCCTGTTTTCGACACTTTCAGAGCGCAAAAACGCGATTCCTGGGTTTTAACATCATTCAACGTGCAGTTTCATCTATATTGCCAGAAACACGGTTTTCAACACTTTCAGAGCGCAAAAACACGATTCCCACGTTTTCAACATCGCTCAGCATTCAATTCAAAGGAGAATGCCTGGAAAGGTTTTTGGAGTCACTCAGAGCCCAAAAACTCTGTTCTCAGCTTTGAACAACACTCAGCATTCAGATTTCAGTAGACTGTCAGAAACACAATTTTCACACTCTCCAAGCCCAAAAACTCTGTTCCCACCTTTGAACAACACACAGCATTCATTTTCCAGAAGTGCATCAGAAACGTTGTTTTCAACACTTTCAGATCGCAAATACACGATTCCCACGTTTTCAACATCGCTCAGCATTCAATTTAAAGGAGAATGCCTGAAAAGGTTTTTGGAGTCACTCAGAGCCCAAAAACTCTGTTCTCAGCTTTGAACAACACTCAGCATTCAGATTTCAGTAGACTGTCAGAAACACAATTTTCACACTCTCCAAGCCCAAAAACTCTGTTCCCACCTTTGAACAACACACAGCACTCATTTTCCAGAAGTGCATCAGAAAAGTGGTTTTCGACACTTTCAGAGCGCAAAAACGCGATTCCTGGGTTTTAACATCATTCAACGTTCAGTTTCAATGATATTGCGAGAAACCCTGTTTTCGACACTTTCAGAGCGCAAAAACGCGATTCCTGGGTTTTAACATCATTCAACGTGCAGTTTCATCTATATTGCCAGAAACACGGTTTTCAACACTTCCAGAGCGCAAAAAGTTGATTCCCACGTTTTCAACATCGCTCAGCATTCAATTCAAAGGAGAATGCCTGAAAAGGTTTTTGGAGTCACTCAGAGCCCAAAAACTCTGTTCTCAGCTTTGAACAACACTCAGCATTCAGATTTCAGTAGACTGTCAGAAACACAATTTTCACACTCTCCAAGCCCAAAAACTCTGTTCCCAGCTTTGAACAACACACAGCACTCATTTTCCAGAAGTGCATCAGAAACGCTGTTTTCGACACTTTCAGAGCGCAGAAACGCGATTCCCGGGTTTTAACATCATTCAGCGTGCAGTTTCAACTATATTGCCAGAAACACGGTTTTCAACACTTTCAGAGCGCAAAAACACGATTCCCACGTTTTCAACATCGCTCAGAATTCAATTTAAAGGAGAATGCCTGGAAAGGTTTTTGGAGTCACTCAGAGCCCAAAAACTCTGTTCTTAGCTTTGAACAACACTCATCATTCAGATTTCAGTAGACTGTCAGAAACACAATTTTCACACTCTCCAAGCCCAAAAACTCTGTTCCCAGCTTTGAACAACACACAGCATTCATTTTCCAGAAGTGCATCAGAAACGCCGTTTTCGACACTTTCACAACACAAAAACGCGATTCCCGGGTTTTAACATCATTCAGCGTGCAGTTTCAATGATATTGCGAGAAACCCTGTTTTCGACACTTTCAGAGCGCAAAAACGCGATTCCTGGGTTTTAACATCATTCAACGTGCAGTTTCATCTATATTGCCAGAAACACGGTTTTCAACACTTTCAGAGCGCAAAAAGTTGATTCCCACGTTTTCAACATCGCTCAGCATTCAATTCAAAGGAGAATGCCTGAAAAGGTTTTTGGAGTCACTCAGAGCCCAAAAACTCTGTTCTCAGCTTTGAACAACACTCAGCATTCAGATTTCAGTAGACTGTCAGAAACACAATTTTCACACTCTCCAAGCCCAAAAACTCTGTTCCCAGCTTTGAACAACACACAGCACTCATTTTCCAGAAGTGCATCAGAAACGCCGTTTTCGACACTTTCACAACGCAAAAACGCGATTCCTGGGTTTTAACATCATTCAACGTGCAGTTTCATCTATATTGCCAGAAACACGGTTTTCAACACTTTCAGAGCGCAAAAACACGATTCCCACGTTTTCAACATCGCTCAGCATTCAATTTAAAGGAGAATGCCTGGAAAGGTTTTTGGAGTCACTCAGAGCCCAAAAACTCTGTTCTCAGCTTTGAACAACACTCAGCATTCAGATTTCAGTAGACTGTCAGAAACACAATTTTCACACTCTCCAAGCCCAAAAACTCTGTTCCCAGCTTTGAACAACACACAGCACTCATTTTCCAGAAGTGCATCAGAAACGCTGTTTTCGACACTTTCAGAGCGCAAAAACGCGATTCCTGGGTTTTAACATCATTCAACGTGCAGTTTCAACTATATTGCCAGAAACACGGTTTTCAACACTTTCAGAGCGCAAAAATACGATTCCCACGTTTTCAGCATCGCTCAGCATTCAATTCAAAGGAGAATGCCTGAAAAGATTTTTGGAGTCACTCAGAGGCCAAAAACTCTTTTCTCAGCTTTGAACAACACTCAGCATTCAGATTTCAGTAGACTATCAGAAACACAATTTTCACACTCTCCAAGCCCAAAAACTCTGTTCCCAGTTTTGAACAACACACAGCATTCATTTTCCAGAAGTGCATCAGAAACGTTGTTTTCAACACTTTCACAACGCAAAAACACGATTCCCACGTTTTCAACATCGCTCAGGTCTCAATTTAAAGGAGATGGCCTGAAAAGGTTTTTGGAGTCACTCAGAGCCCAAAAACTCTGTTCTCAGCTTTGAACAACACTCAGCATTCAGATTTCAGTAGACTGTCAGAAACACAATTTTCACACTCTCCAAGCCCAAAAACTCTGTTCCCAGCTTTGAACAACACACAGCATTCATTTTCCAGAAGTGCATCAGAAACGCTGTTTTCGACACTTTCACAACGCAAAAACGCGATTCCCGGGTTTTAACATCATTCAGCGTGCAGTTTCAACGATATTGCCAGAAACGCTGTTTTCGACACTTTCAGAGCGCAAAAACGCGATTCCATGGGTTTTAACATCATTCAACGTGCAGTTTCAACTATATTGCCAGAAACACGGTTTTCAACACTTTCAGATCGCAAAAACACGATTCCCACGTTTTCAACATCGCTCAGCATTCAATTTAAAGGAGAATGCCTGGAAAGGTTTTTGGAGTCACTCAGAGACCAAAAACTCTGTTCTCAGCTTTGAACAACACTCAGCATTCAGATTTCAGTAGACTGTCAGAAACACAATTTTCACACTCTCCAAGCCCAAAAACTCTGTTCCCAGCTTTGAACAACACACAGCACTCATTTTCCAGAAGTGCATCAGAAACGATGTTTTCGACACTTTCAGAGCGCAAAAACGCGATTCCTGGGTTTTAACATCATTCAGCGTGCAGTTTCAACTATATTGCCAGAAACACGGTTTTCAACACTTTCAGATCGCAAAAACACGATTCCCACGTTTTCAACATCGCTCAGCATTCAATTTAAAGGAGAATGCCTGGAAAGGTTTTTGGAGTCACTCAGAGCCCAAAAACTCTGTTCTCAGCTTTGAACAATACTCATCATTCAGATTTCAGTAGACTGTCAGAAACACAATTTTCACCCTCTCCAAGCCCAAAAACTCTGTTCCCAGCTTTGAACAACACACAGCACTCATTTTCCAGAAGTGCATGAGAAACGCCGTTTTCGACACTTTCACAACGCAAAAACGCGATTCCCGGGTTTTAACATCATTCAGCGTGCAGTTTCAATGATATTGCGAGAAACCCTGTTTTCGACACTTTCAGAGCGCAAAAACACGATTCCTGGGTTTTAACATCATTCAACGTGCAGTTTCATCTATATTGCCAGAAACACGGTTTTCAACACTTTCAGAGCGCAAAAAGTTGATTCCCACGTTTTCAACATCGCTCAGCATTCAATTTAAAGGAGAATGCCTGGAAAGGTTTTTGGAGTCACTCAGAGCCCAAAAACTCTGTTCTCAGCTTTGAACAACACTCAGCATTCAGATTTCAGTAGACTGTCAAAAACACAATTTTCACACTCTCCAAGCCCAAAAACTCTGTTCCCAGCTTTGAACAACACACAGCACTCATTTTCCAGAAGTGCATCTGAAACGTTGTTTTCGACACTTTCAGAGCGCAAAAACGCTGATTCCTGGGTTTTAACATCATTCAGCGTGCAGTTTCAACTATATTGCCAGAAACACGGTTTTCAACACTTTCAGATCGCAAAAACACGATTCCCACGTTTTCAACATCGCTCAGCATTCAATTTAAAGGAGAATGCCTGGAAAGGTTTTTGGAGTCACTCAGAGCCCAAAAACTCTGTTCTCAGCTTTGAACAATACTCATCATTCAGATTTCAGTAGACTGTCAGAAACACAATTTTCACCCTCTCCAAGCCCAAAAACTCTGTTCCCACCTTTGAACAACACACAGCACTCATTTTCCAGAAGTGCATCAGAAAAGTGGTTTTCGACACTTTCAGAGCGCAAAAACGCGATTCCTGGGTTTTAACATCATTCAACGTTCAGTTTCAATGATATTGCGAGAAACCCTGTTTTCGACACTTTCAGAGCGCAAAAACGCGATTCCTGGGTTTTAACATCATTCAACGTGCAGTTTCATCTATATTGCCAGAAACACGGTTTTCAACACTTTCAGAGCGCAAAAACACGATTCCCACGTTTTCAACATCGCTCAGCATTCAATTCAAAGGAGAATGCCTGGAAAGGTTTTTGGAGTCACTCAGAGCCCAAAAACTCTGTTCTCAGCTTTGAACAACACTCAGCATTCAGATTTCAGTAGACTGTCAGAAACACAATTTTCACACTCTCCAAGCCCAAAAACTCTGTTCCCAGCTTTGAACAACACACAGCACTCATTTTCCAGAAGTGCATCAGAAACGTTGTTTTCGACACTTTCAGAGCGCAAAAACGCGATTCCTGGGTTTTAACATCATTCAGCGTGCAGTTTCAACTATATTGCCAGAAACACGGTTTTCAACACTTTCAGATCGCAAAAACGCGATTCCCGGGTTTTAACATAATTCAGCGTGCAGTTTCAACTATATTGCCAGAAACACGGTTTTCCACACTTTCAGAGCGAAAAAAACGCGATTCCAGGGTTTTAACATCATTCAACGTGCAGTTTCAACTATATTGCCAGAAACACGGTTGTCAACACTTTCAGAGGGAAAAAACACGATTCCCACGTTTTCAACATCGCTCAGCATTCAATTTTAAGGAGAATGCCTGGAAAGGTTTTTGGAGTCACTCAGAGCCCAAAACTCTTTTCTCAGCTTTGAACAACACTCAGCATTCAGATTTCAGTAGACTGTCAGAAACACTATTTTCACACTATCCAAGCCCAAAAACTCTGTTCCCAGCTTTGAACAACACACAGCACTCATTTTCCAGAAGTGCATCAGAAACGTTGTTTTCGACACTTTCAGAGCGCAAAAACGCGATTCCTGGGTTTTAACATCATTCAGCGTGCAGTTTCAACTTTATTGCCAGAAACACGGTTTTCAACACTTTCAGATCGCAAAAACACGATTCCCACGTTTTCAACATCGCTCAGCATTCAATTTAAAGGAGAATGCCTGGAAAGGTTTTTGGAGTCACTCAGAGCCCAAAAACTCTGTTCTCAGCTTTGAACAATACTCATCATTCAGATTTCAGTAGACTGTCAGAAACACAATTTTCACCTCTCCAAGCCCAAAAACTCTGTTCCCACCTTTGAACAACACACAGCACTCATTTTCCAGAAGTGCATCAGAAAAGTGGTTTTCGACACTTTCAGAGCGCAAAAACGCGATTCCTGGGTTTTAACATCATTCAACGTTCAGTTTCAATGATATTGCGAGAAACCCTGTTTTCGACACTTTCAGAGCGCAAAAACGCGATTCCTGGGTTTTAACATCATTCAACGTGCAGTTTCATCTATATTGCCAGAAACACGGTTTTCAACACTTTCAAAGCGCAAAAACACGATTCCCACGTTTTCAACATCGCTCAGCATTCAATTCAAAGGAGCATGCCTGAAAAGGTTTTTGGAGTCACTCAGAGCCCAAAAACTCTGTTCTCAGCTTTGAACAATACTCAGCATTCAGATTTCAGTAGACTGTCAGAAACACAATTTTCACCCTCTCCAAGCCAAAAAACTCTGTTCCCCGCTTTGAACAACACACAGCACTCATTTTCCAGAAGTGCATCAGAAACGTTGTTTTCGACACTTTCAGAGCGCAAAAACGCGATTCCTGGGTTTTAACATCATTCAGCGTGCAGTTTCAACTATATTGCCAGAAACACGGTTTTCAACACTTTCAGATCGCAAAAACACGATTCCCACGTTTTCAACATCGCTCAGCATTCAATTTAAAGGAGAATGCCTGGAAAGGTTTTTGGAGTCACTCAGAGCCCAAAAACTCTGTTCTCAGCTTTGAACAATACTCATCATTCAGATTTCAGTAGACTGTCAGAAACACAATTTTCACCTCTCCAAGCCCAAAAACTCTGTTCCCACCTTTGAACAACACACAGCACTCATTTTCCAGAAGTGCATCAGAAAAGTGGTTTTCGACACTTTCAGAGCGCAAAAACGCGATTCCTGGGTTTTAACATCATTCAACGTTCAGTTTCAATGATATTGCGAGAAACCCTGTTTTCGACACTTTCAGAGCGCAAAAACGCGATTCCTGGGTTTTAACATCATTCAACGTGCAGTTTCATCTATATTGCCAGAAACACGGTTTTCAACACTTTCAGAGCGCAAAAACACGATTCCCACGTTTTCAACATCGCTCAGCATTCAATTCAAAGGAGCATGCCTGAAAAGGTTTTTGGAGTCACTCAGAGCCCAAAAACTCTGTTCTCAGCTTTGAACAACACTCAGCATTCAGATTTCAGTAGACTGTCAGAAACACAATTTTCACCCTCTCCAAGCCAAAAAACTCTGTTCCCCGCTTTGAACAACACACAGCACTCATTTTCCAGAAGTGCATCAGAAACGCTGTTTTCGACACTTTCAGAGCGCAAAAACGCGATTCCTGGGTTTTAACATCATTCAACGTGCAGTTTCAACTATATTGCCAGAAACACGGTTTTCAACACTTTCAGAGCGCAAAAACACGATTCCCACGTTTTCAGCATCGCTCAGCATTCAATTCAAAGGAGAATGCCTGAAAAGGTTTTTGGAGTCACTCAGAGCCCAAAAACTCTGTTCTCATCTTTGAACAACACTCAGCATTCAGATTTCAGTAGACTGTCAGAAACACAATTTTCACACTCTCCAAGCCCAAAAACTCTGTTCCCAGCTTTGAACAACACACAGCATTCATTTTCCAGAAGTGCATAAGAAACGCCGTTTTCGACACTTTCACAACGCAAAAACGCGATTCCCGGGTTTTAACATCATTCGACGTTCAGTTTCAATGATATTGCGAGAAACCCTGTTTTCGACACTTTCAGAGCGCAAAAACGCGATTCCTGGGTTTTAACATCATTCAACGTGCAGTTTCATCTATATTGCCAGAAACACGGTTTTCAACACTTTCAGAGCGCAAAAACACGATTCCCACGTTTTCAACATCGCTCAGCATTCAATTCAAAGGAGAATGCCTGGAAAGGTTTTTGGAGTCACTCAGAGCCCAAAAACTCTGTTCTCAGCTTTGAACAACACTCAGCATTCAGATTTCAGTAGACTGTCAGAAACACAATTTTCACACTCTCCAAGCCCAAAAACTCTGTTCCCACCTTTGAACAACACACAGCATTCATTTTCCAGAAGTGCATCAGAAACGTTGTTTTCAACACTTTCACAACGCAAATACACGATTCCCATGTTTTCAACATCGCTCAGGTCTCAATTTAAAGGAGAATGCCTGGAAAGGTTTTTGGAGTCACTCAGAGCCCAAAAACTCTGTTCTCAGCTTTGAACAACACTCAGCATTCAGATTTCAGTAGACTGTCAGAAACACAATTTTCACACTCTCCAAGCCCAAAAACTCTGTTCCCACCTTTGAACAACACACAGCACTCATTTTCCAGAAGTGCATCAGAAAAGTGGTTTTCGACACTTTCAAAGCGCAAAAACGCGATTCCTGGGTTTTAACATCATTCAACGTTCAGTTTCAATGATATTGCGAGAAACCCTGTTTTCGACACTTTCAGAGCGCAAAAACGCGATTCCTGGGTTTTAACATCATTCAACGTGCAGTTTCATCTATATTGCCAGAAACACGGTTTTCAACACTTCCAGAGCGCAAAAAGTTGATTCCCACGTTTTCAACATCGCTCAGCATTCAATTCAAAGGAGAATGCCTGAAAAGGTTTTTGGAGTCACTCAGAGCCCAAAAACTCTGTTCTCAGCTTTGAACAACACTCAGCATTCAGATTTCAGTAGACTGTCAGAAACACAATTTTCACACTCTCCAAGCCCAAAAACTCTGTTCCCAGCTTTGAACAACACACAGCATTCATTTTCCAGAAGTGCATCAGAAACGCTGTTTTCGACACTTTCAGAGCGCAGAAAACGCGATTCCCGGGTTTTAACATCATTCAGCGTGCAGTTTCAACTATATTGCCAGAAACACGGTTTTCAACACTTTCAGAGCGCAAAAACACGATTCCCACGTTTTCAACATCGCTCAGAATTCAATTTAAAGGAGAATGCCTGGAAAGGTTTTTGGAGTCACTCAGAGCCCAAAAACTCTGTTCTTAGCTTTGAACAACACTCATCATTCAGATTTCAGTAGACTGTCAGAAACACAATTTTCACACTCTCCAAGCCCAAAAACTCTGTTCCCAGCTTTGAACAACACACAGCATTCATTTTCCAGAAGTGCATCAGAAACGCCGTTTTCGACACTTTCACAACAGCAAAAACGCGATTCCCGGGTTTTAACATCATTCAGCGTGCAGTTTCAATGATATTGCGAGAAACCCTGTTTTCGACACTTTCAGAGCGCAAAAACGCGATTCCTGGGTTTTAACATCATTCAACGTGCAGTTTCATCTATATTGCCAGAAACACGGTTTTCGACACTTTCAGAGCGCAAAAAGTTGATTCCCACGTTTTCAACATCGCTCAGCATTCAATTCAAAGGAGAATGCCTGAAAAGGTTTTTGGAGTCACTCAGAGCCCAAAAACTCTGTTCTCAGCTTTGAACAACACTCAGCATTCAGATTTCAGTAGACTGTCAGAAACACAATTTTCACACTCTCCAAGCCCAAAAACTCTGTTCCCAGCTTTGAACAACACACAGCACTCATTTTCCAGAAGTGCATCAGAAACGCCGTTTTCGACACTTTCACAACGCAAAAACGCGATTCCTGGGTTTTAACATCATTCAACGTGCAGTTTCATCTATATTGCCAGAAACACGGTTTTCAACACTTTCAGACCGCAAAAACACGATTCCCACGTTTTCAACATCGCTCAGCATTCAATTTAAAGGAGAATGCCTGGAAAGGTTTTTGGAGTCACTCAGAGCCCAAAAACTCTGTTCTCAGCTTTGAACAACACTCAGCATTCAGATTTCAGTAGACTGTCAGAAACACAATTTTCACACTCTCCAAGCCCAAAAACTCTGTTCCCAGCTTTGAACAACACACAGCACTCATTTTCCAGAAGTGCATCAGAAACGCTGTTTTCGACACTTTCAGAGCGCAAAAACGCGATTCCTGGGTTTTAACATCATTCAACGTGCAGTTTCAACTATATTGCCAGAAACACGGTTTTCAACACTTTCAGAGCGCAAAAATACGATTCCCACGTTTTCAGCATCGCTCAGCATTCAATTCAAAGGAGAATGCCTGAAAAGATTTTTGGAGTCACTCAGAGGCCAAAAACTCTTTTCTCAGCTTTGAACAACACTCAGCATTCAGATTTCAGTAGACTGTCAGAAACACAATTTTCACACTCTCCAAGCCCAAAAACTCTGTTCCCAGTTTTGAACAACACACAGCATTCATTTTCCAGAAGTGCATCAGAAACGTTGTTTTCAACACTTTCACAACGCAAAAACACGATTCCCACGTTTTCAACATCGCTCAGGTCTCAATTTAAAGGAGCTAGCCTGAAAAGGTTTTTGGAGTCACTCAGAGCCCAAAAACTCTGTTCTCAGCTTTGAACAACACTCAGCATTCAGATTTCAGTAGACTGTCAGAAACACAATTTTCACACTCTCCAAGCCCAAAAACTCTGTTCCCAGCTTTGAACAACACACAGCATTCATTTTCCAGAAGTGCATCAGAAACGCTGTTTTCGACACTTTCACAACGCAAAAACGCGATTCCCGGGTTTTAACATCATTCAGCGTGCAGTTTCAACGATATTGCCAGAAACGCTGTTTTCGACACTTTCAGAGCGCAAAAACGCGATTCCAGGGTTTTAACATCATTCAACGTGTAGTTTCAACTATATTGCCAGAAACACGGTTTTCAACACTTTCAGATCGCAAAAACACGATTCCCACGTTTTCAACATCGCTCAGCATTCAATTTAAAGGAGAATGCCTGGAAAGGTTTTTGGAGTCACTCAGAGACCAAAAACTCTGTTCTCAGCTTTGAACAACACTCAGCATTCAGATTTCAGTAGACTGTCAAAAACACAATTTTCACACTCTCCAAGCCCAAAAACTCTGTTCCCAGCTTTGAACAACACACAGCACTCATTTTCCAGAAGTGCATCAGAAACGATGTTTTCGACACTTTCAGAGCGCAAAAACGCGATTCCTGGGTTTTAACATCATTCAGCGTGCAGTTTCAACTATATTGCCAGAAACACGGTTTTCAACACTTTCAGATCGCAAAAACACGATTCCCACGTTTTCAACATCGCTCAGCATTCAATTTAAAGGAGAATGCCTGGAAAGGTTTTTGGAGTCACTCAGAGCCCAAAAACTCTGTTCTCAGCTTTGAACAACACTCAGCATTCAGATTTCAGTAGACTGTCAGAAACACAATTTTCACACTCTCCAAGCCCAAAAACTCTGTTCCCAGCTTTGAACAACACACAGCACTCATTTTCCAGAAGTGCATCAGAAACGCTGTTTTCGACACTTTCAGAGCGCAAAAACGCGATTCCTGGGTTTTAACATCATTCAACGTGCAGTTTCAACTATATTGCCAGAAACACGGTTTTCAACACTTTCAGAGCGCAAAAATACGATTCCCACGTTTTCAGCATCGCTCAGCATTCAATTCAAAGGAGAATGCCTGAAAAGATTTTTGGAGTCACTCAGAGGCCAAAAACTCTTTTCTCAGCTTTGAACAACACTCAGCATTCAGATTTCAGTAGACTATCAGAAACACAATTTTCACACTCTCCAAGCCCAAAAACTCTGTTCCCAGTTTTGAACAACACACAGCATTCATTTTCCAGAAGTGCATCAGAAACGTTGTTTTCAACACTTTCACAACGCAAAAACACGATTCCCACGTTTTCAACATCGCTCAGGTCTCAATTTAAAGGAGATTGCCTGAAAAGGTTTTTGGAGTCACTCAGAGCCCAAAAACTCTGTTCTCAGCTTTGAACAACACTCAGCATTCAGATTTCAGTAGACTGTCAGAAACACAATTTTCACACTCTCCAAGACCAAAAACTCTGTTCCCAGCTTTGAACAACACACAGCATTCATTTTCCAGAAGTGCATCAGAAACGCTGTTTTCGACACTTTCACAACGCAAAAACGCGATTCCCGGGTTTTAACATCATTCAGCGTGCAGTTTCAACGATATTGCCAGAAACGCTGTTTTCGACACTTTCAGAGCGCAAAAACGCGATTCCAGGGTTTTAACATCATTCAACGTGTAGTTTCAACTATATTGCCAGAAACACGGTTTTCAACACTTTCAGATCGCAAAAACACGATTCCCACGTTTTCAACATCGCTCAGCATTCAATTTAAAGGAGAATGCCTGGAAAGGTTTTTGGAGTCACTCAGAGACCAAAAACTCTGTTCTCAGCTTTGAACAACACTCAGCATTCAGATTTCAGTAGACTGTCAAAAACACAATTTTCACACTCTCCAAGCCCAAAAACTCTGTTCCCAGCTTTGAACAACACACAGCACTCATTTTCCAGAAGTGCATCAGAAACGATGTTTTCGACACTTTCAGAGCGCAAAAACGCGATTCCTGGGTTTTAACATCATTCAGCGTGCAGTTTCAACTATATTGCCAGAAACACGGTTTTCAACACTTTCAGATCGCAAAAACACGATTCCCACGTTTTCAACATCGCTCAGCATTCAATTTAAAGGAGAATGCCTGGAAAGGTTTTTGGAGTCACTCAGAGCCCAAAAACTCTGTTCTCAGCTTTGAACAATACTCATCATTCAGATTTCAGTAGACTGTCAGAAACACAATTTTCACCCTCTCCAAGCCCAAAAACTCTGTTCCCAGCTTTGAACAACACACAGCACTCATTTTCCAGAAGTGCATAAGAAACGCCGTTTTCGACACTTTCACAACGCAAAAACGCGATTCCCGGGTTTTAACATCATTCAGCGTGCAGTTTCAATGATATTGCGAGAAACCCTGTTTTCGACACTTTCAGAGCGCAAAAACACGATTCCTGGGTTTTAACATCATTCAACGTGCAGTTTCATCTATATTGCCAGAAACACGGTTTTCAACACTTTCAGAGCGCAAAAAGTTGATTCCCACGTTTTCAACATCGCTCAGCATTCAATTTAAAGGAGAATGCCTGGAAAGGTTTTTGGAGTCACTCAGAGCCCAAAAACTCTGTTCTCAGCTTTGAACAACACTCAGCATTCAGATTTCAGTAGACTGTCAAAAACACAATTTTCACACTCTCCAAGCCCAAAAACTCTGTTCCCAGCTTTGAACAACACACAGCACTCATTTTCCAGAAGTGCATCTGAAACGTTGTTTTCGACACTTTCAGAGCGCAAAAACGTGATTCCTGGGTTTTAACATCATTCAGCGTGCAGTTTCAACTATATTGCCAGAAACACGGTTTTCAACACTTTCAGATCGCAAAAACACGATTCCCACGTTTTCAACATCGCTCAGCATTCAATTTAAAGGAGAATGCCTGGAAAGGTTTTTGGAGTCACTCAGAGCCCAAAAACTCTGTTCTCAGCTTTGAACAATACTCATCATTCAGATTTCAGTAGACTGTCAGAAACACAATTTTCACCCTCTCCAAGCCCAAAAACTCTGTTCCCACCTTGGAAAAACACACAGCACTCATTTTCCAGAAGTGCATCAGAAAAGTGGTTTTCGACACTTTCAGAGCGCAAAAACGCGATTCCTGGGTTTTAACATCATTCAACGTTCAGTTTCAATGATATTGCGAGAAACCCTGTTTTCGACACTTTCAGAGCGCAAAAACGCGATTCCTGGGTTTTAACATCATTCAACGTGCAGTTTCATCTATATTGCCAGAAACACGGTTTTCAACACTTTCAGAGCGCAAAAACACGATTCCCACGTTTTCAACATCGCTCAGCATTCAATTCAAAGGAGAATGCCTGGAAAGGTTTTTGGAGTCACTCAGAGCCCAAAAACTCTGTTCTCAGCTTTGAACAACACTCAGCATTCAGATTTCAGTAGACTGTCAGAAACACAATTTTCACACTCTCCAAGCCCAAAAACTCTGTTCCCAGCTTTGAACAACACACAGCACTCATTTTCCAGAAGTGCATCAGCAACGTTGTTTTCGACACTTTCAGAGCGCAAAAACGCGATTCCTGGGTTTTAACATCATTCAGCGTGCAGTTTCAACTATATTGCCAGAAACACGGTTTTCAACACTTTCAGATCGCAAAAACGCGATTCCAGGGTTTTAACATAATTCAGCGTGCAGTTTCAACGATATTGCCAGAAACACGGTTTTCCACACTTTCAGAGCGAAAAAACGCGATTCCAGGGTTTTAACATCATTCAACGTGCAGTTTCAACTATATTGCCAGAAACACGGTTGTCAACACTTTCAGAGGGCAAAAACACGATTCCCACGTTTTCAACATCGCTCAGCATTCAATTTAAAGGAGAATGCCTGGAAAGGTTTTTGGAGTCACTCAGAGCCCAAAAACTCTGTTCTCAGCTTTGAACAACACTCAGCATTCAGATTTCAGTAGACTGTCAGAAACACAATTTTCACACTATCCAAGCCCAAAAACTCTGTTCCCAGCTTTGAACAACACACAGCACTCATTTTCCAGAAGTGCATCAGAAACGTTGTTTTCGACACTTTCAGAGCGCAAAAACGCGATTCCTGGGTTTTAACATCATTCAGCGTGCAGTTTCAACTTTATTGCCAGAAACACGGTTTTCAACACTTTCAGATCGCAAAAACACGATTCCCACGTTTTCAACATCGCTCAGCATTCAATTTAAAGGAGAATGCCTGGAAAGGTTTTTGGAGTCACTCAGAGCCCAAAAACTCTGTTCTCAGCTTTGAACAATACTCATCATTCAGATTTCAGTAGACTGTCAGAAACACAATTTTCACCTCTCCAAGCCCAAAAACTCTGTTCCCACCTTTGAACAACACACAGCACTCATTTTCCAGAAGTGCATCAGAAAAGTGGTTTTCGACACTTTCAGAGCGCAAAAACGCGATTCCTGGGTTTTAACATCATTCAACGTTCAGTTTCAATGATATTGCGAGAAACCCTGTTTTCGACACTTTCAGAGCGCAAAAACGCGATTCCTGGGTTTTAACATCATTCAACGTGCAGTTTCATCTATATTGCCAGAAACACGGTTTTCAACACTTTCAGAGCGCAAAAACACGATTCCCACGTTTTCAACATCGCTCAGCATTCAATTCAAAGGAGCATGCCTGAAAAGGTTTTTGGAGTCACTCAGAGCCTAAAAACTCTGTTCTCAGCTTTGAACAATACTCAGCATTCAGATTTCAGTAGACTGTCAGAAACACAATTTTCACCCTCTCCAAGCCAAAAAACTCTGTTCCCCGCTTTGAACAACACACAGCACTCATTTTCCAGAAGTGCATCAGAAACGCTGTTTTCGACACTTTCAGAGCGCAAAAACGCGATTCCTGGGTTTTAACATCATTCAACGTGCAGTTTCAACTATATTGCCAGAAACACGGTTTTCAACACTTTCAGAGCGCAAAAACACGATTCCCACGTTTTCAGCATCGCTCAGCATTCAATTCAAAGGAGAATGCCTGAAAAGGTTTTTGGAGTCACTCAGAGCCCAAAAACTCTGTTCTCATCTTTGAACAACACTCAGCATTCAGATTTCAGTAGACTGTCAGAAACACAATTTTCACACTCTCCAAGCCCAAAAACTCTGTTCCCAGCTTTGAACAACACACAGCATTCATTTTCCAGAAGTGCATAAGAAACGCCGTTTTCGACACTTTCACAACGCAAAAACGCGATTCCCGGGTTTTAACATCATTCAACGTTCAGTTTCAATGATATTGCGAGAAACCCTGTTTTCGACACTTTCAGAGCGCAAAAACGCGATTCCTGGGTTTTAACATCATTCAACGTGCAGTTTCATCTATATTGCCAGAAACACGGTTTTCAACACTTTCAGAGCGCAAAAACACGATTCCCACGTTTTCAACATCGCTCAGCATTCAATTCAAAGGAGAATGCCT
Organism: Megalops cyprinoides; assembly: GCF_013368585.1. Lineage (NCBI taxonomy): Eukaryota > Metazoa > Chordata > Actinopteri > Elopiformes > Megalopidae > Megalops > Megalops cyprinoides. Next base: position 38,248,739 of record NC_050592.1, read on the forward strand.
GGAAAGGTTTTTGGAGTCACTCAGAGCCCAAAAACTCTGTTCTCAGCTTTGAACAACACTCAGCATTCAGATTTCAGTAGACTGTCAGAAACACAATTTTCACACTCTCCAAGCCCAAAAACTCTGTTCCCAGCTTTGAACAACACACAGCACTCATTTTCCAGAAGTGCATCAGCAACGTTGTTTTCGACACTTTCAGAGCGCAAAAACGCGATTCCCGGGTTTTAACATCATTCAACGTTCAGTTTCAATGATATTGCGAGAAACCCTGTTTTCGACACTTTCAGAGCGCAAAAACGCGATTCCTGGGTTTTAACATCATTCAACGTGCAGTTTCATCTATATTGCCAGAAACACGGTTTTCAACACTTTCAGAGCGCAAAAACACGATTCCCACGTTTTCAACATCGCTCAGCATTCAATTCAAAGGAGAATGCCTGGAAAGGTTTTTGGAGTCACTCAGAGCCCAAAAACTCTGTTCTCAGCTTTGAACAACACTCAGCATTCAGATTTCAGTAGACTGTCAGAAACACAATTTTCACACTCTCCAAGCCCAAAAACTCTGTTCCCACCTTTGAACAACACACAGCACTCATTTTCCAGAAGTGCATCAGAAAAGTGGTTTTCGACACTTTCAGAGCGCAAAAACGCGATTCCTGGGTTTTAACATCATTCAACGTTCAGTTTCAATGATATTGCGAGAAACCCTGTTTTCGACACTTTCAGAGCGCAAAAACGCGATTCCTGGGTTTTAACATCATTCAACGTGCAGTTTCATCTATATTGCCAGAAACACGGTTTTCAACACTTTCAGAGCGCAAAAACACGATTCCCACGTTTTCAACATCGCTCAGCATTCAATTCAAAGGAGAATGCCTGGAAAGGTTTTTGGAGTCACTCAGAGCCCAAAAACTCTGTTCTCAGCTTTGAACAACACTCAGCATTCAGATTTCAGTAGACTGTCAGAAACACAATTTTCACACTCTCCAAGCCCAAAAACTCTGTTCCCAGCTTTGAACAACACACAGCACTCATTTTCCAGAAGTGCATCAGCAACGTTGTTTTCGACACTTTCAGAGCGCAAAAAACGCGATTCCCGGGTTTTAACATCATTCAACGTTCAGTTTCAATGATATTGCGAGAAACCCTGTTTTCGACACTTTCAGAGCGCAAAAACGCGATTCCTGGGTTTTAACATCATTCAACGTGCAGTTTCATCTATATTGCCAGAAACACGGTTTTCAACACTTTCAGAGCGCAAAAACACGATTCCCACGTTTTTAACATCGCTCAGCATTCAATTCAAAGGAGAATGCCTGGAAAGGTTTTTGGAGTCACTCAGAGCCCAAAAACTCTGTTCTCAGCTTTGAACAACACTCAGCATTCAGATTTCAGTAGACTGTCAGAAACACAATTTTCACACTCTCCAAGCCCAAAAACTCTGTTCCCACCTTTGAACAACACACAGCACTCATTTTCCAGAAGTGCATCAGAAACGCCGTTTTCGACACTTTCACAACGCAAAAACGCGATTCCCGGGTTTTAACATCATTCAGCGTGCAGTTTCAATGATATTGCGAGAAACCCTGTTTTCGACACTTTCAGAGCGCAAAAACGCGATTCCTGGGTTTTAACATCATTCAACGTGCAGTTTCATCTATATTGCCAGAAACACGGTTTTCAACACTTTCAGAGCGCAAAAAGTTGATTCCCACGTTTTCAACATCGCTCAGCATTCAATTTAAAGGAGAATGCCTGGAAAGGTTTTTGGAGTCACTCAGAGCCCAAAAACTCTGTTCTCAGCTTTGAACAACACTCAGCATTCAGATTTCAGTAGACTGTCAAAAACACAATTTTCACACTCTCCAAGCCCGAAAACTCTGTTCCCAGCTTTGAACAACACACAGCACTCATTTTCCAGAAGTGCATCAGAAACGTTGTTTTCGACACTTTCAGAGCGCAAAAACGCGATTCCTGGGTTTTAACATCATTCAGCGTGCAGTTTCAACTATATTGCCAGAAACACGGTTTTCAACACTTTCAGAGCGCAAAAACACGATTCCCACGTTTTCAACATCGCTCAGCATTCAATTCAAAGGAGCATGCCTGAAAAGGTTTTTGGAGTCACTCAGAGCCCAAAAACTCTGTTCTCAGCTTTGAACAACACTCAGCATTCAGATTTCAGTAGACTGTCAGAAACACAATTTTCACACTCTCCAAGCCCAAAAACTCTGTTCCCAGCTTTGAACAACACACAGCACTCATTTTCCAGAAGTGCATCAGAAACGCTGTTTTCGACACTTTCAGAGCGCAAAAACGCGATTCCTGGGTTTTAACATCATTCAGCGTGCAGTTTCAACTATATTGCCAGAAACACGGTTTTCAACACTTTCAGATCGCAAAAACACGATTCCACGTTTTCAACATCGCTCAG